>NC_091120.1:112240808-112540808 GCF_040183065.1 Periplaneta americana | reverse complement strand
TATGAATCTGTTGTCTATAAATCTGTTACCACAACTGATTCTGCTAAATTACAAGGTGTCCAACGAAAATTCATATCGTTGCGTTCGTATAGATTTCTGCTCATTCATTCCAAGAATTGTTATGTGAAAATTTGTGATCATTTCAATTGTCACAGTTAATATTTTACACGCACAGCATTTTTCCCAGATTACATACAATTATGAAACTTGCAACCTACTGCTAGACTGTTATTTCGGAATTGTTGCTTAGAATTTGACATAGCCTATATTTGAGGTGTAGCAGTTGTACAATGTGAGAAACTTTTCCTAGTTTGGTTTTTAAGAAATCGCATCCTGTGAACTGGCTTTTTGTACCTCGTCAGCAATAAAACAGTGATCTCCGATCGGCTGCATTCTGTTTTGACTCGAAAGACCTTGTGAAGGAACTATAGCTGTTGTATGCACACAGTGCGGAAATCTACTCATCACTGATTTAGAAATTTTATACTAGGTCGCCTCCTCTTATGCTTTGTATAGTTAACCGAGAAATACCTATTCTAATCATACGACAAAAAATAAATTCTCTTTGATGTTGTCTACTAGACTCAACAGGAAACTTATGGCCTTTCCATAGTGATTGGGTGGGTCTATTGGTTTGTGTTTGTCTTGTGTTATCTTATATTTATCTCCGATCTTTGTCTTATCTAGCTTACATAGACATGAGGTGCGTAAGGGAAACTAATACCAATTGCGGGAAATATTGTCGCTGAGCATTAAGAAAATAAAACGACCACACTGTATTATTATTATTATTATTATTATTATCATTCTTCTTCTTCTTATTATTATTATTATTATTATTATTATTATTATATTATTTAATTGTCATAATATTTATAGCGGTTTGCATGTTAGGAACTTTGCAAGAATTATATTGTACATGTTTCTAGCAAATAGAGGGACATCATTTTATTTTTACTTCAATTTTTATTGTACCTGAGTTTTTGAATGTACTTCACTCTCACCCCTTCTACTAATGAAGTTCAACCGTCCTCCACACAGAACCAAGACCGCATATACAGTCATAGTAAACAGTACGTTCCAGAAATATGTTCGCGTTTTCCAGTGACGAAAGAGCTTCTGTCGTCCATTTGCCTACGTCATGGTCGCATCCCGGTTTCTCCAACCCGCTTCTTCTCGCCCCTCTGCAAAGGCTAGTGGCTGGACTGTCTTAGCTCTTTTCTGAGAACATTAATTTCTGTTAGGAATTCGACGTCTACGTAATATTGTACCACTGTTTAAAATAACTTAAATAAAAGAGCCTCGTTAAGTAATTGACTACCATGTGATTTCTCCCCTTTCTACGACCCTGCGACATAATCACTTGGACGGACAGTAGATAGCATGTCTGAGTAATTTTATCTTTTCGGATCGGGCAGAAGTGGAGATTGAATTTACAGTACTTAAGGTACTGTTTATAGAGTAGGTAGAGAATTATTTCAAGATTAGTTATTAGTACGAAGGACGAAACTGGTAATTGGAATTAGGTAAGTTAGTCTGTAGTGCGATAATATGCACATTAGAACTGAAGCCTGTATCGAAATGAACGGCCACCATTTTCAAAAATATGTTTAAATATCCATATTATGATTATTTTTCAATTTAACTTCATTCTCTACAGTGTACGCTAATGTGCTGTAGACAGTATAATATACACTGCATAATGAATATGTCCGCATGGACAGCTCAGTTCTTGAGTAAAAACACTGATTGATAATACTGTACTGTATTTTGATTAGACAAAAACCTAATGAAAATTATAAAATTCAAAATCACAATATTTCCTAGTTTACATAAATAGATGAACTACTTTTCTTCCCTCCTCTACCTAGTAAAGTGATTTGTTTGTATATAACGCCAGTATCATCGAACTCCAGTCGTGGAAGGAGGTAGCAAACTGTGTTTCCGATTCTCAACCGTTGATCCAAAGGTAACCTATTGCCAGGTTAATATTAGAAAAGTTATTAAAAATAAAATGATGTTCCTGTACAATAATATGTGCAGTAGTTTTGTAAATCATCTTCACGTTAAGGAGATACGTTTTGTCTCAATTTGATGACGTAATGGTATTTACACTCATCATGCAGATTAAACATTGAAATATAATTGGTAAGTGTGAAACTTCAATGAAACTTGAAATTGCAAACAGCTATTAACCTTAGATGAGGAGCAAGACGAATTCTTTTTAAATGGATTGAAGTTAGGACTCTTCTGGTATGTATTACTTTACTTTGAAACATCATGTGTGAACACAACGCTTCATCCGCCATTCGTGAGTAACATCTGTCTTTTCGTTCCCCCTTTCCACGACCACACTTTCGTCTTCCTCATCGACATGTCAGACATTGAAGATATCATAAAAGAAAAGACAGTTTTTTTATCTTCAATGACTGTGGGGGAAATAAAACTTATACCGGTATAGACATTTATATGGAGCTCCGTGGATCAAGGAATAGCAAAGAGGGGTGGAGATTCGTCCAAATGCAAATAGAAATGTGTCCGGAAAAGAGCGGAAAAAAGAAATGTTGCTCGGGAAGTAGAAAGAAAAGTGAATAAAAAAACTCTGAAACGAAAGGCTGACGCACAGACAGAAATCCATCTTCCTCCGAACTAAGGAGAGTCGTGAAAGAGCATCCAGCGAGAGGAGCATTACAGTAAATATGCAGATTCCTATATCTTAACGCACAGCTCCAGATCTCATCAGCATCGAGCGTGAGCATGCGAGATCTGGCGGGACATTAACTTCCTCGCAACCCAAGTTTTACAATCGGTCTTCACGATGATGTTCCCCGGCATTTCTCAAGTGTCATTCTCGTTTATTTTATCCGGTCTCTAAAGTCTTAAACTTCATGATCGACAGTTATAATGTTATGCGAATCACAATGAACAGCTTACAGTCGACATCAGCCATAATTTTGTGTCAACGACATGACTGACATCTGGTGACTTGTTTAATGCAATGCAGCAATCATATTTACATTGTTTTAAACTTAATTATTATTTTATTTGACATAGCTTGTAGTGACAAGACAGCGCTTGTGTTCATTGGTGATTATATTTGGGGAAAGGATTGAAAATTCGAAGGTATGATCAAGGACCTTAAGAAATTAGTGGACGGAAATGGGAGAGGGCGAGGAAAGGGAAAACGAAGGAAAAGGAAAAAATGAAAATAAAAAGAAAGCAAATGGAAAGGAAGAAGGATGAAAAAGAGAAGAGGACTAGAGGATGGATGGAAGGATTAGGAAAATAAGAAGTGGTGGTGGTGGTGGTGATAGCATTCGTACTTGTAAAGATGATAATGGTGAATTTTAAGTTGGTTGTGATGGTCATAATAATGATAAAGTTGGTTTTAGTGGTGGTGGCAGCCTACTACTCAAGAAAGAAAAGGTGAAATTGGTGGTCTTGGATGTGGTAATGATGAAGACGGTAATTGTGTATATAGTGACACTGGTGATGGTAATAGTGATGAAGAAGATGGTAGTGGTAAACATAATGACGCTAGTGATGGTAATAGTGATGATGAAGTTGGTAATGGTGAATGTAGTATTTTATTTTATTGGGTTATTTTACGACGCTGTATCAACATATCAGGTTATTTAACGTCTGAATGAAATTAAGGTGATAATGCCAGTAAAATAGTCCGGGGTCCAGCACCGAAAGTTACCCAGTATTTGCTCGTATTGGGTTGAGGGAAAAGCCCGGAAAAAACCTCAACCAGGTAACTTGCCCCAACCAGGATTCGAACCCGGGCCACCTGGTTTCGCGGCCAGACTTGCTGACCGTTACTTCACAGGTTTGGACTATTTAACCTTGTAGAGGTAAGGCCGTCAGGCCTTTTTCGTTCCTCTACCAGAGGATTACAACTACAATATGAAGAATAAAATTATAGTTGATATTAAACTTACAATTGCATTTACAATAAAAATCAAACTACGAAAAGATTGTCTGATTAATGAAAGCTAGAAAAGATATTATAGAAGTTAAGAACAAAGATATATATATATATATATATATATATATATATATATATATATATACATATATATATATATATATATATATATATATATATATATATATATATATATATATATATAGTCTTTACTGAATTACAAATTAAACATAGAATAACAAAAGTGTATAGTGATGAAAGTACAGGATATTGAAATATTTTGTGATAGATTAAGAAAACTATTTGCAAGGAACCATGTCTGAACGAGTATCAATTACTGACCAAGTGCCTAGTAAGTTTCTATTTAAATTCAATTTTATTCCGCAGTCCCTGATGCTAGCAGGTAGCGAATTCCAGAGTCTTGGCAGGGCTATTGTGAAAGAGAATGAGTATGAGGAGGTGCGATGGGATGGTATTGGTAGTATTGTTTCATGGCGAGAGCGTGTGTTGAGATTATGGTGGGAAGAAAGATAAGTAAAGGGAGACGACAGGTACAAAGGAAAAGAAGAGTACAACATTTCGAAGAGAAGGAGAAGTCAATGTAAATTTCTTTTCTTATCTAGTTCAATCCAACCTATACAATGACGCTGGTGGTGTAATAGAGATGATGAAGACGGTATTGTTGAATATAGTGACGCTGATAATATTAATAGTGATGAAGAAGATGGTAGTGGTGAATATAGTGACGCTGGTGATAGTAATAGTGATGATGAAGATGGTAATGGTGAATATAGTGACGCTGGTGATATTAATAGTGGTGATTGTAGTGGTGAATATAGTGACGCTAGTGGTGGTAATAGAGACGAAGAAGATGGCAGTGGCGAAAATAGTGACGCTGGTGATGGCAATAGTGATGATAGACATAGTAATGGTGAATATAGTGACGCTGGTGTTTGTAATAGTGATGATGGACATGGTAATGGTGAATATAGTGACACTGGTGATGGTAATAGTGATTATGAAAATGTTAATGGTGAATAAAATCACGCTAGTGATGGTAATAGAGATGAAGAAGATGGTATTGGTGAAAATAGTGACGCTGGTGGTGGCAATAGTGATGATGGACATGGTAATTGTGAATATAGTGACGCTGGTGTTGGTAATAGTGATGATGGACATGGTAATGGTAAATATAGTGACACTGGTGATGGTAATAGTGATTATGAAAATGTTAATGGTGAATAAAATTACGCTAGTGATGGTAATAGAGATGAAGAAGATGGTAGTGGTGAAAATAGTGACGCTGGTGATGGCAATAGTGATGATGGACATGGTAATTGTGAAAATAGTGACGCTGGTGTTGGTAATAGCGATGATGGACATGGTAATGGTGAATATAATGACACTGGTGATGGTAATAGTGATGATGGACATGATCATGATGAATATAGCGATGCTGCTGATGGTAATAGTGATGTCCTGATGCTAATAATGATATGTGTTTTCTTTTGTCTTGTAGTGTAATTTTGTATTGGTATATGAAAGTATTGTAAAATGAATTACAATGCAGACCTTCAAAACATGTGAAGTCAATTCTACACTAACCTATCAATGGAGCCGCTACTTTGCGGACAGGCTGACATGACGAGAACGGGAAGAGGTCAGAGAGATTCACGAGCCCACATCAAACTGACTCACAAGCGAGGTGCAGCCCCGGGAGGGGGATTCTAATATAACTGTCTCTGTAACTGCGGTACCTAGCAGACTGGTTACAGCACTTCTAATGATGATGACGATGTCATTAAGACGCCGACTGACATTCCTAGCCAATCACAGCTTCCGCTTTCCTACATTTTTTCTCTTCTTAATTGGCTCATGATGCCAGGCAGATAATGCTAATTAGAAATTGGTCCCGTGTAATAATAACATAGCGTGCCATGGTGGGATGGTGACTGCGTCTTCTGACGCAGCGGCAGTGTTCTCTTCTCTTAATGCAAGAAGGGAATGTGTACCTTCACATTCCAACTCTACTCTCGCTTACAGATGGATCGTTATTGTTACCATATTGTAAGCTTCATATTTTCACTTCTCCGTTCAGTGGGATAGCATAGATACTACAATGTTTGAACGAAACTGGCTTCTTTTAATAGCAAATATAATGTAATATAAGGAGGAACAGTAAATATTTAAGGGGGTGGTACTATGGACTATTCTGAGTAAAAAGTACATATAAACAGCGTCCAATTTTCAATGGGTGTGGAGATACAGCTGTTATTCATAACACGCCTTACAAATGGAATGGAGGAACTACAATTGACTACGATCTATTGTCTACGTACAAAGATAATACTACGTGTCGCTCTTCAGAGATCGTCTATTCAGAGACTGTTCATAATGGATGTAGAGAAACAGCTGTTTGTGGTTTCCTGACCTACAAGGATGGGCTTGTTCTTCTAGCATGACGATTCCCTGTACATTTTAGCCGTCAGGTGACGTATCATCAAAGTCTCACTTTCTCCAAACGACGGATAGGCCGCGGTGGCCACATGCATTGTCCACCAAGGTCCCCAGATCCAACTTGTGTCAATTTTTGTCTGTAGGGATGAATTATAGGCGAAGTTTATATAAACAAAGCAAACCCCTAAGACGAATTGGTCGCTTGCATTATAAGCTGCCTCATAAAAGAACGACAAGACGACCTCAGAAAGGTGCATTGAACTATTGAAACGTATTGATACCATGTAAATAAACAGTTATTAAATGTAATCATTAAGAAAATCTGTCTTTCCTTCTTGCCACTTGTAACCTTGTGATGTATACATCTAACATAGACGTCTGCATCTCCACATCCCGTAAATAGGACACTAGTTTATATGCACCTTTTTTTTTATTCAGAATAGTTCATATTACTGTACCCTGCAATATTTAATTATTTCCTGTTTCTACTGAATAACACTGTATTATAGCAATTATTGTATGTTTTTTAATAATTTTCGGAATTCATGGTACATAGAAGCTATGAAAAATAAAAGGACAATTATTGTTAGGGACATTTTTTAGTGTACAGTCCTAGCAAAAGTTTGTTGCACACATACTTTATAAGTCCCTGAAAGGAGGCAGTGCGCATTATCAGAGGTACGTGCGATCTGGGTCACAAGAGAAGGGCTGGTTGAGGTCATAAAATTAGTTTTGTTTCGTTGTATGTATGATCATGCGCTCTGCCTCCTTTGTGAGACTTATAAAGTATCTGTGCGACGAAACTTTTTTTAAGACTACACTAATCCACTAATCACATAAGAACAGGATAATATGCCTTTGTTGATGAAAGTGAATGGAACGAGTTCTTAGTCAGGAAGGGAATAGACTAACGAAGCAAATATTAAATTGCAGACTTTCGGAGAAAATGAATGCAAAAGAACGAAGCGAACGCTGGAAATTGAATGAGACTATTAGCCTATTTCATAATACGCAAGAGATATTGCATTTGATTTAGTTAAGAAAATGAATTGTTTAATGATAGAATTTTCAGCTGTTTTGGCCTCTTTGCTTATTGTTCAACATAAAATTAAAATTACGACTAATATATGAGATGTTGATGTTTATGAATATGCAAATTCAAGATATTAAACATTTTCAGTTGAAATGAGGGTGATATAAGTTTCAGGAGTCTGAAAATTGAACGAAAAGACTCGGAGGTGAATAAATATCTATCTCATGAAAATAAAGGTACAATAATTGAGTGATTAGTAATAGAAGTTTTGTAAATGGAGAAGCGAAGTTCGTTAATGTCAAATACACACGACGAGATTCAAGGTTATTAACGGAAATAATCTCTGACAAATTGATCACGAATGCTTGAAAATAGCGCTAGGAAGTAGCATGTGCTCACAGTATTTCCTGTATGAAACAAACGTCTAGTTTCAGTACAAGGGGCCAAAAGAAGCAACATGAGAGTAGAAACACATGCCCAGTACCGCCCACCTTAAGAGTTATACGCTATAATATTTGTCATTTGAATGCAGTGGAGTTAGGTAACCCCTCTTGCATGCACCCGTCCATCGTGCTGCCGTTGTTCCGGCTTTTTCTTCCACAGGGAATATAATTCAAAATTATCTGTGGAATACTGTCTTCTTGCATGCAACTTACACCGCATAATCGTTCTTTTTCTTTGTGCCATTTCAGATTAACGTGTAGAGTCTCCAGTCTAGAGTTCTTCTGTCTTTGTTCCTTTGAATGTGATTTAAACCTATCACGGTGTTCGAAGTCGTGCGAAGTTTTGTGATTTTGCACTGTATCATAGTTGCAGAAACATAACAATGTTTCGATGTATCCATTTTCAGGGAATGCAAAGAAATTGGAATTTATGTATTGAATTAGTTAATATAGGCCTACTTCGAGAATATATCTTGTAACGGATCCTACAGGTAAGTTTCCCATTCTTTGCTTTCCTTGATGATAGAGCCTATACGTAATTGCGAAACTTTGGTGACGTTTCTGCATCTATGACACGGTGAAAAACCTAAAAAGTCTCGCACTATACTGAAAACTGAAAATTTCAAACCAGTAATTTGGTATATCAAAATTCAAGAAAGCATGAAGTATTGCTTAATGACCTCTAAACAATGACCTATCAACATCATGATGGTCATGTTGATCGTCTCTCTATCGTCTTCTTGGTCGATCCACATCTCTTTTTCACTAGGTTTGTAGACCATAGCTTCTTGTTTTGCGTATTCTTAATACATGTTCTTTCTAGTTAGATTTCTTATGTGAGATCAGGTCATATAAGTTGAACATTTTTAGTTATTTTCTGACTTCGTCCATTCTATTACATCCAGTTCATAACAACTTAGAAATTTCATTTCGGCACTTTCCATTTTTCTCTTTTATGATCTCTTTAGTGTCAAAAGTTCACACTCATATGTCGACATTGATATGGCCATTGCTTTATAGAATTTGAATTGAGTGTCTTTTATACATTTGTTTTTCAAGTTACGTTTGATAGTTTCGTATATGTAATACTTCATTTGTACACACTGTGAACTATATAAACTGCTAAAATATGGTGGTGGAGCATAAATAACTGAAGAAAAAAGTCAAAATGATAATGATTTTCTGTAACTGTCAACGTTTTCCTGAAAAAAAAAAATGGGTTTTGTGAGTCTAACTTTTCTGAAAGTGAGAATAGACAGTCATTATTTACTTTGTACGATGCGTACGTATGCTGAAGAACTCGTATGTTACTCTGTTGTGTATTAGTATGTGTTGGGCGCAAAGTAATTGGCTGACAATTGCAATCATGTTCAGTCGAGATTTAAACAAATATTGGACTACTATCGATCTTAAAAACATGGTATTTTACAAATTAAAAATGAAATTTTAAGAAGTAATTAAATCTCACAAGATATTTTGTTAAATATGTACTATCTATATCATTTTATCAGTTTGTCGTTTACAACACTCTTTATCACTTCAATCCTGTGTGTGTATTTTTAAGCATTTATTTACACCATATTCCATTACAAGTAAAATAATACTACATGACTGGTTCATTACTACAAAAATTTGTTCTTACAATTATTTTATATAACATAGCTTCCTCTATATCCATAAGAGATTTGATATATTATAATAAATATGCTAATTTATCCCATTCCTCATTACTTCTTACTTTATACCAGTTCTATTTCTAATAAAGTTCTAGTTTTAGTTATATTTATATTATATGTATAGTCTACCTCCTAATTACTACATACATATTTGTTACAATTCCTAATAAAGTTCTAGTTTCAGTTATATTTATGTTACATGTCTAGTCTACCTCCTAATTACTACATACATATTTGCTACAATTTTTACAGTGATTCAAAGTCTAATAATTTACAAATTGTATGAATTCTTTACAGTACAATTTTATTTTATTATGTCTATTTTATTACTTGGCCATTTCCCTTTCTTCCTTGAAATGTTGTTTCTGAATATGGCTCGTTGCGAGTTCAGTTTAGGGCAGTCATATATTAGATGTTCTGTTCATTTAGGTTGCAGGGACACATTGGTGATTTCATAATTTTGAAGCGGTGAAAATAGGATCTTAGTTTACCGTGTCCTGTTACAAATGTGGTGAAGTTGGGTGTTACATGTAAGTTCACTTGCAGTCTCGATTTTACTGTTGGGAAGAACGATTTTGTAATTTGCCCTTTCGACGTGGTTTGCCACAAGATTTCCAATTTCGGTAAACTATGTTATTTCATGTCACGTAGTATTTCGGTTTTTGGAATCTTCACTGTTTCATTACCACCCGCATGGCAAAAGATCTCTGGGTCGTCCGAAGAAGAGATGGATTGAAAACTCTGGTTTAAGGCCGTAACAGGCCACTCGGCCTAATACTTGTTAGGAAGACGACGACGACGGAATCTTCTTGTAACAGATTTCCAGTTCACTGTCTTGAGATGCTTGCTTTGCTAGTTGTCAGCAAGTTCATTGCCGTATTCTCCTACATGTGCTTTAATTCAGCTGAATTCTATGGTCCAGTTCTCTGTTTTCAGTTTTCTGAGTTTCGTCCTACATTCTTCTATTAATGCCTTATGGTTGTTGCTATTTTTAAGAGAGTCCAGTGTGTATGTATTTGTGAGTGTTTGTGTTTGTGTGTGTGTAATATTACTGTGTGCCGGTTAAGGCGTAACGCTACACAGCCAGGAGGGCGCGAGTTCAACTTTCGATGTGGTCATGAACTTCCTCCATTGATCTAATCCTTCTTGTCGCATTATGGACCTGCGGTTTACACAATCTCTAGTAGAGATGAATAGGTCTATCAGGGGAATTTCCTTAGGGCAAAGGCTGACATCCCTAAAGCCATTAATGCCGATTGTCATCAAAGGTGGGAACCTTCACCTCCTGCCATGATACGGGGCAATTTGGCCTGTAATGGGGTCGGTCTTGCCTTTACTTTTATATACAAGATGGAAGTGAAATAGCCTTGCAGATTTGGAGAGCGAATAGCTCATGTTGCATGTGGTAAAAAAACTATAATATTATATTGTTGGAAAGTGTATAGATTTTTCAGAAAAAAAATTTCCCAAATGTTTAACAATCTCTTATTCGGTAACTATTGCGAGTACAATAGTGATTTCTTGTCCATATCGATAGGAAATCTAAAAAAAAATAATAATAATAATTTATCCCATTGTATTTCAATAGCGTGCACGATTAAAAACCCTTAAATTCAAGGAATTGCACGAAGCGAGCTTGTGGCAACTTACGTACGGAGATTCACCGAGTTTGTTGACCTCTTGCATCTGTATCACGAGTAGAGCGTATTACGGACTATGTTGCCAGACTGCTGAAACTTGAAACTAAATTTTCTAATTAACCGTGCATTTAATCACAAAACGTAATATAGATTTTCTATTCATTTACGTGTACCCTATTGTCCCTTTCAATCTGCAAGGTTATTTCACTTCCACCCTGTACATATATACATATATTTTTTAAGAAAGAGACACCCTTGTTTCATTCTCTGGTTAGTGATTAGTGTGATTACCTGTTTCGAGGTATAGGTGGCTGATTACTTGTTCTTTCAAATGTTTTGGTAGCTTCTTTCTTCTATTATAATCCACAATTTCTTATGACGTAACATTATAATTGAAATTATTATTTATTTATTTATTCATTTATTTATTTACTGTAGTGAATAAATAATAATAATAATAATAATAATAATAATAATAATAATAAATCAATTATAATGTTTAATGTTAGTTTATTTGGATGCATTGTCCATATCAAATGCTGTCGGAAATTGACAAAAACTCCATTTCTGGAACAACCTTCAACTGAATGATTGAGCTATGGTTGGACCCTACGAAGTTCGAATACATAGCACTGCCATTAGAAGATTAAATGGTTAATGAGCGGAAGTTGAGACTCAGACTGGATTCAGTAATGATTCTTCCTTTCTGTATAAAAGAAAATTCTGAGTGGTCGCAAATGAAGACAAGAGTGGCATAATGGAGAGACGAAATGTGTTTTAATGACACTTGGAATATTGGTTGCTATAACAGTTGAAATTTGTAACTAGGAAGTTATAGACCAGAGTGTAATTGAAAATAATATCCTATTGTATTATATAAATTAGATATTACAAAAGTCCTGAAAAATGTTTTACGGAAAGAGTACGAATGTAATTGCTAACAACCCGTTGAGTTAACTCTTTCACACTTTTTTTGGTACTCTCGTGAATGGTTTCTGCGTGTTTTCACCGTGTCATACTGTAGATGTAAAGATATCCAATGTGTCGGCTCCATCATCAGGGAAGCCAGGGAAAGAGGAACGGGAAATCTATGTGCTGGACTCGTTACCAAGAGCTATTCTTCAGTTCTGAAACATTGCACCACGTTGATCATAGTGGAAGCCTCGAATCAAACTTATTTTGGTACTGTTTACCTTGTGAAAAATGCATGAAATACTATTTTTTCGATATACGTAGACAAAATTTGTTTTCAATACAGAAAGTTAGAAATTTTTACATTTCTTTAGTAGCATTTTCTTCCATAAATACTTGAATTTACATGTTAACACTCCCGTCAGATAATTGGAAAAGCAGTCGTGGTGGTGAATATGCATCATAATTTTATCACTTTGTGATTAAGATGCTTCTTCCTCAATCTGGTTGTGAATTCATTTTCATTGTCAGTTTTTTGTTATTTTTGAGGGCTAAAGGTTCAATGAATTCATTAAAACAATAGCACTGGATTGTAAATTGGTGTGAAAAGAAAAGTGGATAAAACACGATAAACAAATTATTATTAATTTGACATCACTGCAGGTTCATAGTAGCTACTCTTTGTATTTACCAGATGAGGCACGATAGAAAATTAAAAGAAACCAAATTTGATTATTCCGAAACATTGTGAAGACTACACACGCGGCTATAGAAACTTAAGAAAAAACACAAAGTAGAAAATAAGAAAAAATATAATTGAAACGAAGATATTAAAAAATAGATGATAAAAGAGGTAAATATATTAAATGGTTAAGAAGAAATGTCAGAAGGAAGTGAAATAGGGAGAGAGGTACGTCAAGGATGGCCTTTATCACCTAACCTGTTCAACATCTACTTCGAGGATTTAGTAAATAATTGTTTTCATAACATGAGAGGAATGATAGTAGGAGGAAGAAGAATATAGTACATAAGATTTTCTAATGATATGGCGTTGTTAGCAGAAGAGGAGATGGTACTAAGGGATATACTAGTGGAGCTAAATTACAGCTGTGAGCAGTACGGTACGGAATGAAGATAAATGCAAATAAGGCGAACACCATGGTCATAGGAAGAAAAATAATGAAGGTAAACTTGTCAATTCTAAATGAGGCAGTAGAGTAAGTGGACAATTTCAGATACTTGGGGTGAACTATAAGCAATAACATGAGCTGCTGCCAGGAAGTCAAAAGAAGGATAGCAATGGCAAAGGAAGCTTTTAATAGAAAATGGATCATCTTCTGCGGACCTCTCGAAAGCGACCTAAGGAAGATACTAGTGAAGTGCTTTGTATGGATTATGGCATTGTATGTGCCAGAAACATGGACATTAGGGTAAAGCGAAGAGAAGCGAATAGAAGCATTTGAAATGTGAATATGGAGAAGAATGGAACGTATGAAGTGGACAGACAGAATAAGAAATGAAGCTGTATTGGAAAGAGTGGGTGAAGAAAGAATAATGCTGAAATTGATCAGGAAGAGGAAAAGGAACTAGTTGGATCACTGGCTGAGAAGAAACTGCTTACTGAAGGATGCACTGGAAGGAATGGTGAACGGGAGAAAAGTTCGGAGCATAGGAAGACTTAGACTATACGACAAGTACGCACCACTAATAAAGAAACGCACAAAGAAACCTCCTGCGCCTTGGATGACGGGTGACATACGTGAGCTGATGGCGAGGAGGGATGCGGCTTACCGAGCGTACAGACGTGACAAAAGCGAACGTCTCTACAACCAATAGAAACAATTAACTTACGTAATAAGACTACTCAGACCATTCGGAATGCAAAACTAAACATTTTCATAACCTTTCCTCACCTAGCTCTAATTCCTCGACGCTATGGAAAAATATACGGAACCTAGGACTAGGAAACATTAAATGTGAAGCTTATAATATTACGATCCCCGTAGAAATCCTTAATGACCACTTTTCATCTGTACAGATGAGACGGAAAAAGAGTGACTATTAACGAGCCACGAAATATCCCACTACCGAGTTATGAGAAGTTTCTGTTCTCGTATGTCACAGACTTAGACGTGGAAAGAGCACTGAAATCTGTAAATACTCAAGCTGTGTGTGAGGGCGGTGGTACGATCATCCACTCCTCCTCTTTATCTTTCTTATATTGGCTGCTTTCGCCGGGTGGACGGCACATTGAAAGGATTGGGTGTGCGCAGTGGAAGACTTTTAGAAATGAATAGTGTGAATTTGTAAAACAAATATAATTAACAATATTAAGTAACAATGTACATAAATGAAAAATTAAATAACAATAAACATGAAATAGATGAGTGAAAATAGGACAAACTAATCTGAAATGATATCCCCAGGATATGTAAATCGTGTAAGTATCACAAGGCTCAGGCCAACACACTTATAAGTGATTAAACCATCTAATATGGCCGTCTCTCGACCATCAGTGACTAAATTGTTAACCATATGTTCATGAACCACTCTTTAAATATATATATATATATATATATATATATATATATATATATATATATATAAATGTTAAATGTTATGATTTATTTAACGACGCTCGCAACTGCAGAGGTTATATCAGCGTCGCCGGATGTGCCGGAATTTTGTCCCGCAGGAGTTCTTTTACATGCCAGTAAATTTACTGACATGAGCCTGTCGCATTTAAGCACACTTAAATGCCATCGACCTTGCCCGGGATCGAACCCGCAACCTTGGGCATAGAAGGCCAGCGCTATACCAACTCGCCAACCAGGTCGACTATATATATATATATATATATATATATATATATATATATATAAACTATCTGAGTATGAATCTGAACACAACACCCAGCCAGCACATTAACTTAATACATGATCCATTCGACCATAGATACCACTCAGTCTGACTAACCAAACTAAAAATACATATACACTCAATAAGAGACAAACTCTACCCAGCATAAGGCATTACATGACTGATCACTATACATTACCCATTGCACATATTGCTCACATAAACTGTGCAAATAGCACCAACACAAATCTCTGCACTTTACAAAATGAATACCCAACGGAGAGAGAGAGGGATGGAGACAGATGCACGTAATAAGTAACGGACGATAATTCCAATTTCAAGGATCATTTAAATAGCAACTAAACTCGACCCACATGATAAGAAAATAGCGGCGAAGGAAAGCAACAATCAAAATGGAGCAGGGAAAACACTAAAACCATATGTGAGGCCGTAATCGCTGCCTTATCACTCTAACCGTCTCGGAACATGAACTCACATTTCAAATCATATCTCCTTACATAATTCGCAATACAATTTACCTCAAACACATATATCTCACAAATATGTTACTCGATGCAAATACTAAAACTTGCCCCCAAGACGCATCACTAGCAAGCGATATTTCAAACTACGATCCACTAAAATCCCAAACACACACGACGCAATTTAACTACTCCACTGATCTATCTCCAGCACGTACAAAGCCCGAGTCACGTTGTCTATATCTGCCGCGTACCAAAATGCTAAGTCTTGTTAAGTGTATCTTCCGCGTACCGGAACCCAAGTGACGTTCCGTGTATCTCCGTTAAAACAGGTAAACTCTCTCCCCCTCTATCCTCGTGAGACGTAATGACCCGGCCAATAGGATTATTTGGAAAGAACAAATGAAGGGATTGATAGCGCTATCTATTCTGTGACGTCTGAGAGCGCTCTGACGGATGAAGTGACGTACTAGGTAAACGGCCGTGGTAGTAGGCACGGCTCATGTGGGAGTAGATAAAATAAATATTAAATTACTCTGTATGATATCTCACATAATACTGCCTACGCTGACACACATGTTTAACGCTTCACTTATTACTGCTAATTTTCCAAGCCTCTGGAAAAAAAACCCTTATTCATCCTCTCCCCAAAAATAAAACTCCATCTTCTCCGGAGGACTACAGACCTATTAGCATCCTAACTGCATTATCAAAAGCACTGGGACGTATTGTACACAAGCAACTGACAGCATACTTAAACCATGACGGCTTACTTGACGATTACCAATCAGGATTTAGGACTGGCCACAGCACCACAACTGCGTTAGTAAAAGTCAATGAAGATATACGTGAAGCTACGGATGACAGTAAACTGACTTCATTGACTTTTCTTGACTTCAGCAAGGCTTTTGATACTGTTGATTTTGACCTCCTTTTATGTAAATTGTAAAACTTGAATTTATCTGATAATGCTGTCGCTTGGTTTCAATCCTACCTTCGTGACTTCCAGCAGTGTTCATTAATTGGTTATTTCTCTTCTGAATGGCGCTTCACGAAATCTGGAGTTCCTCAAGGGTCGGTGCTAGGTCCTCTACTATTTAGGCCTCCGATATATATTAACAACGTGACAAAAACCATACAGCACTGCAGATACCACTTGTTTGCTGACGATTTACAGATCTATATACACTTTCGTCCTGATAAACTAACTGATACAGTGACCACAATAACTGAAGACCTAAACTCTATCTATCTATGGACACAAAAGTTTGGACTGAGGTTAAACCCAGGAAAATCGCAGGCAATTGTAATGGGACATCAGCGCTTACTAGTACAATTGACGACAAAACCATACCAAGACTGTCAATAAATGGGTCGTTTATTAAGTATAGCGACACTGTAAACAATCTTGGTTTATTAATGGACAGAGTTCTAAACTGGAATAGTCAAGTAACCCACATCTGTAAGAAAATATTTTCATTGCTCTACTCCTTAAATCACTTGCGAAACTGTCTTCCTCTTTCCATAAAAAGAAACATTATTCAATCGCTAGTGATACCCCATTTTGATTACTTGCGATTCTCTCTTTACAAATATAACTGTCAATTTAGTTGAAAGACTACAACGTGTTCATAATGTATGTGTCCGCTTCATCTGCAATACTCGTAAATTTGACCATATAATGCCATCTTTTGAAGTTCTTTCATGGGTCCGCCTAAAGGAACGTAGAATAGCACATTCTTTATATGATCAGTTTAGAATATTATTCACTTCTACTCCAAAATATCTGAGAACTCGCTTTGAATATCTTACAACGTTACGGAATCAATATCAGGCCTTATTATCCATTCCTCGTCACCGTAACTCTTTCTATTCATCCTCTTTCACAATGTCAGTTTGTCGCCTATGGAACTCCTTACCTCGTCATGTCAGGGATTGTCGAACGGTTAATCAATTTAAATTAAGAATTAGGAATTACATACTTTTACGTGAAATTGATTTGTGAGTGTTAGCCGATTTTTATAGGTTATTCTGTGTGCATATAAATTGCCATTTAGGCCTATCATAAAGTAGAATTAGGATATGAATTGTAAATAACTTAATTATGTATCATGTTCAGTTAATATTTCATTATAGCCCATGTAAGCTTGTTAATGTGTATGAAAATGATATTTATATTTAAGTATGACTTTACTATTTTTGTCATTGTTTCATTATGTATTTCACTTCTGGTAGTTTGGAAGAGAAGGCCTCATGACCTTAACTCTACTAGAATAAATAAATAAATAAATAAATAAATAAATAGACAGACAGACAGACAGACAGACAGACAGACAGACAGACAGATAGATAGATAGATAGATAGATAGATAGATAGATAGATAGATAGATAGATAGATAGATAGATAGATAGATAGATAGATAGATAGATAGATAGATAGATAGATAGATAGATAGATAGATAGATGGATAGATGGATAGATAGATAGATAGATAGATAGATAGATAGATAGATAGATAGATAGATAGATAGATAGATAGATAGATAGATAGATAGATAGATAGATAGATAGATAGATAGATAGATAGATAGATAGATAGATAGATAGATAGATAGATAGATAGACAGACAGACAGACAGACGGACGGACGGACGGACGGACGGACGGATGGATGGATGGATATACATAATTCTTCTTCCTTCCATACCTAGCGCTTGATGCCCGCGCACGACGTCAAGGTCAGAAAAATGCGCTTGCTTTGACATCACTGCGATAAGATATGGTGTGGTTTAGTGTGATGCGATATATAATATTTATTGTTAGCCAACTTTACAATTTTACTCGTGATGGACCTTCACATTTCTGCTTTTCAGTCCACCTCCACTTAAAGATTTTCCACTTTTTCACATCAGTTCCTTGCTTATCATTTCCGCTCTAGTTCATTTCTTCTTCAATTTTATTTCATCGTCTTATCATCTCTTTTACCTCCTAATGTCTTGAATTTATACATTTATTTTCTTATTTATTCCTACTACCTATCTGCTATTTCGCTATCCAGCACTTCCTAATCCACCTCTTCTACTCCATCTCCTACCTATACTATCTCCCTTCTATTTCTCTACCTTCCTATCAATTATCGTAAAATTGTTTCTTTTAATCATTCTAATTATTTTTATTATCAACTCTCAAATCTACTTATATTCACTTAATCTGTGCAAGCTATTCTCTCCTATAATTATTTGCGTACATTTATAAAATACTGCATGAAGAAACTCAAGCAAAATATGAAAGAGTGGAGTTTAACAGAAGAAAATAATTAATACTGTATATGGAACGAACTCTTAAAATAATATAGAGTTACATTAGAGGGAAAGTATGTTCGGAGGGTCGAGGAGATTTGAAAAAGAATTAAGAAATGAAGAACACAACAAAGTAGCCTAAATATTACGGGCATTCCTCTAAATAAATGTAAGTCATTTTTATTGTTTATTAACTGAAGATTGTACAGAGTTTTTAAGTCAAATTGAAGACAGACAAGGTAAGAAAAATGGAAATAGTATCCATTTAGATCTTGAGATAGTTAAAATGATAATTTACTCTAGAAAATGGAACTGCTGGTACAGGAGTAGGAATACAGAAATAATTTTCTTAATACGGAAAGTGGAAATTGTCTAAATTGTTAAGGAATCTTTTTTAAAAATGTTAGGATGGAGAAGAAGCACATAGCAGTGGAAAATTGGGTTAAACGGAAGAAATGAGGAGTGTAAGAAATATAGAGAAATTACAGTAATGAAAATTTTCGTTCGTTTATATGAAAAAATAATTAAATACTGTCTAGAAGAGGATTGCAGAAGTTAAGAGTATAAAATACAAGCAGGTTGCAGATCAGGACGATTTACAGAAGATCAAGTATTTGTGGTCAGACAGTTGATTGGAGAAAAAAATTAAGATGAGACTGCAGGTTCGCATTATATTTGTCGATCTAGAAACAGCTTATGAAACTATGTGACTAAAAACTGTGATATTTAATCGGTGAAAAGGAAATTACAATAAAAGTTTAGATAAAGGCATTGTGTCCGAAATAAAATTGGAAAATTTGTATCAGATGGATTTAGAACAAAGAGCCGCCGTCAAAGTTACAGCTTGTAACCAACATCATTTAATAAATGCAGAAAGTATTATCAAATTGGATAAAAAAATTTCAGGAAAAGGAATACCTGTATAAGATCATTATAAACATTATATAGGCTATGTTGTTATTTGCAGACGATCAGGCAGTAATAGCATATGAAGACAAGGAAATGAAGGCAATATTTATGTTGAGAAAATTATTGGAAGAATATGACAAATGGGGTTTGAAAGTAAATTTAGATAAGCCATATTATATGGGACGTGGAACAGATATTGAGGATCTAAGATTGGAAAATCATATAGGTTTTATTAAATTATGTGAAGAAATTGATTATTTGGGAATGAAATTTATAAAGAAGATACAGTACGCAAGGAGATGGTATTAAGAACAGAAATAATATGCAGCTGTTGTTATTGTTTAGTCAACTGTCCGAAGAAATGTTTGAACCTCATAAGTGACGCCAATAAGGCATCACTCATGAGGCAACTAAGCTAGAAGATAATGGGGTAATATGACCAGATCCTCTCCCCTTTATTCAGATGAATAATGACAATGCTAAGTGGAATTCAGTTGGATAAACACTTAACAAGAGAAAATAAAGTGCAAAATATAAGGAGTGATTTAGGAAGAACAGTAAATATTTTTGGGGATTGTAAAGTACTTTTCTCAATCCAGTATTCCCACTCCATTTTTTTTTTCAAAATTTTATACTCCCAAAGATGCACAACTCCAAATTCATGCTTTCCCATTCTATTTTTCCCAATCCATTTTTCCCTCTCCCTCCGGCTTCAAAGCCTAATTTTCAATATTATATTCTCCTCCAACATGATAGTCTTTGTAGTGTATGTAGGTTTCCGTAGTAACACTTGTGTATGTGTTCTGTTCCCGGAAAATTTGTTGTAGTTTCTTCTCATTGACATTCCAAAGTTGTTGTAGTTTATTCTCATTGACAAAATTACACATTTGTTGCAGTTTCTTCTCGTTGACATAATTCTACATTTGTTGTAGTTTCTTCTCGTTGACATAATTCCACATTTGTTGTAGTTTCTTCTCAATGACATTCCAAATTTGTTTTAGTTTCTTCTCATTGACAAAATTTCACATTTCTTGTAGTTTCTTCTCATTGACATAATTCCATATTTTTTGTAGTTTCTTCTTAATGACATTCCAAATTTATTGCAGTTTCTTCTCATTGACATAATTCAAAATTCGTTGTAGTTTCTTTTTATTGACATATTTCCAAATTTGTTGCAGTTTCTTCTCAGTGACATGACGGCAGAATTAATTAATACCTACTCCCGGCAGATGACGATTATTTCATATCGATGAGCATCTTTATTACAAACAATATGAGTATATATATTGCGGTATATGAGTGTGCCGACGCGAAACTATAACGTTGAAATTAAAATTCGCTGCCTGCGCAGTTTTTCTCGCTGCCGCCGCCGCGAATTTTATGATGACATTCTCTAAGAAATTGATTCAAATTGTAAGGAAACATCCAGTTTTATACGATTTATTCTATGAGGAATACAAGTACGTAATGAAAAAGAACAATATGTAATACAATTCAATTAGAATTAAAAGAAACTGGTAAGTTATTCACATCTTTAACATAATATCTTAAGAGAAAAATTCTAGCCTACATACGACCTGTGTGTAAGCAATAATTTCATATTCTCTTCTTTGTTGTATTTTTAACAACCCTTCGAATATCATGGCATTGTTTAGTACAGAAATATTACTAGAGAACCCCTACCTATATCAAATTTGTATCATTTAACATCATACTAAAGTTTAGACTATAGTTCAATGGTAATCATTTTCTTCCTTTCATTCTTGAAAGCAAATATATTCCTACATTTAATAGTGATTTTTTTTTCAAACTAATCCCATTCATATTTTATTCCTAGGAACTTTTATATTAGCTACTATAGAACAGTGATTTCAAACTAATCTCATTCATATTTTATTCCTAGGAACTTTTATATTAGCTAGTATAGAACAGTGATTTCAATAAACATAAATAGGCCTATTAATGGTTTTAATTAACCCATACGAATTCTCACAGTACTTACTAACATTAGAACTCGCGTGTGGTGCACTACATCTCAATAATCAATCTTTTGGACTTAATATTTTTATTCTATTATGTGATATTTGTCCCGCGCCGTGGCGTCGCGGTCTAAGGCATCCTGCCTAGGGCTCGCGCTGGTTCGAGATCTCATGAGGGAAGAAATTTTCTCATGAAATTTCGGCCAGTGTATGGGACCGGTGCCCACCCAGCATCGTGATGCATTTGGGGAGCTACGATAGGTAGCGAAATCCGGTTGCGAATACCAGCTATAACGGCTGGGGGGATCATCGTGCTAACCACACGATACCTCCATTATGGTTGGATGATCGTCCACCTCAGTTTCGGCATGTGGGCGTGAGGCCAGCAGCCGGCTGGTCGGTCCAGGTTCTTCACGGGCTGAAGCGCCACGGATTATTATTATGTGATATTTGTCTAGACGTTGTTAAATGAGCAATTTCAAATTAATTTTCAAATTTTAAATATAATATTATAGGTTTAATTAGTAAAACTATACTCTTAGCAGACACTGCTCCGTCAAGTCATCTTTGTTGCCCATGTACACTAAGAGAATACACTAACACATAAACAGGATAATTTTATTAATTACACACGAATATCACTAATATTCATGCTTGCGGGCACAAACCCCTCCCAGACTTCAGACTTGGGATCATCCCTTGTCTTTCTTCTCTTGACGGACGCATCATAACAAAATCGAAGAAAAGTAAAAAAAGGCAAGACGAAGTCGGGTCTTTTCTGTTTCCGAAATTCTGTTACGCACATAACACATGTGTACTGTATACTATTTTTGCACGATCATATATTTAGAACTGCAAATATTGTACAAAATTTACGATACTGTTGCATTGAAAACGCATTTTAATGAATGTAGCTATTATACATTCAAGGGAATATTAGTTTGCCAAAAAGTATGTAAGGTTTTGTTTTTGTATCTAATGATGAAAATTATACACATGAAAATTATGTTATTGAGGGGGGATTAGATTCATTACATTATAATATAAACGCGGATAATTAAAGGAAAATAATTGTTTGCAAATATCAATGTATTGATTTTACGGCACTATCATGATTTATTTTGTGTTAGGAGTTCATTCAACGCATTCTCATCAATTCCCAGAGAATTTCTAGATGCTCGAGAATCGTCCAATGCAATCTTTCTGAGTAGGAATAAAAATATTAATAAAGGATCTTTCATTTTCATTTCACTATTTTCAGTATATTTATATATGCTGGCATGGTAATTCATGTTATGAGGGATTCTCAGTATATTCGTTTTATAGGTAATTTATCATTTCAGATACCTTTAACTTCTTGATTCCGATGCATTATTTCCTTTCCTATGTAGACTCTACTTTCTCACTCACACTTCTTTCTTTTTTCTATATGTTCTCTCTTACAAAGCTATCAGTCCTTTGACATCATTTGCAACCGCAAGAACACCATCTAAAGCTCTCTAAATACTAAGTATCATAGTCCGCCATTTTGATCATTTTCTTATAATATATTTATTAAATTTATTTTAATATTTTAATTACATTTATTTTAATATTTAATTACATTTATTTAAATATTTATTATTACATTTCAAAACTCACTATTAACTAAAAAAATTTAAGCGATGGAAATATTTTGTAAGCAGATTTGATATCAGCTCGAAGATTCTGTAAGAAGCTACCTTTTATTCCCTTTTAAAAGACAAAAGGTTGCCTTGAGCTCTGCGCCAAGCGAAAACGTTCGTTTGTTGAACTCAACGTAACTCGAAAACTAGAAAATATTTTGAATAACGGTAGTTTTAAAAGTAATTTCCATTCTTTCTAAACATTTCTCTCGCTTTGACCCAACATTTACTGTGAAAAATGAAAAAGTTTGCCTCTAACCGACATTTTAAAGTGTGAATATCTATTTTGAACAGATCACTTCGAAGTTAGCTTAATATTTCCACCCCCTCCCCGCTTTTCAAGAACTATTTCGATTTCGAATTATTTTTCTGTGCTTTCCTCAGACATTGACCTACCAATAATAAATATAACAGTGCGTTTAATTGACTGTCATCAGAGCTACGACATGATAAGCCGCTGTTTACGCGAAACTCTCGTCTTCATCTGCAAATATTTCGCGTTGATGTGGGGAGGCCTTAATAAATTGGGAAAAATGCCCTTTACGAAACATGTCTTTGGGAAAATTTCATTTTAGGAAAGTTGTTATTGAGAAAACTTTCTTTGGGAAAAATGGATTGGAAGAAGAGTCCGCCAACGATTTTAGGGAGTGGTAGTATGTAATATTTTGAGTAAAGAAGTTCATGTAAACATATGTCAGATTTTCAATGTGTCTTTTGATAGGCCTACAGCTGTTTAAATGTCATGTATGCATAACAAGCGTTACAAATGGCAAGAAAGGAAGACAAATGACTAAAATGTTGCTTATTTATATGGTATCAATACAGTTCAACAGTACAATGCTCTTCTACGCTCTGTTGACAACAAATGTTGCTCTTCTTAGATCGTATTGCCGTTCTTTCATGAGGGCAGCGCTATTCATAATGCAAGCGAACGATTTGTCCCTTGTGTTTACTTTATTTTGTACACTTTGCCTTTCACCTACCCTCACTGACAAAAATCGACAGGAGTAAGTTCTGAGAACCTTGGTGACCAAATGCTCGTGACCACCTTGATCAATCCATCTTTCTGGAAAAGTGAGATGTGTTACCCAACGGCTAAAATGTACGGTCTTAGGAAAATGATTTGTCGTGTCTCTTGGTGGCGGAAATGTTGAATTTGACAAGTAATTTACGCGAGTACGTTTATATGTGCGCTGTCTCCATTGACTTCAAGTCGAGCGCCTGTAAGCCTCTCGTCGTGCTGCCTGTCTAACGTCTTCTCAGGTGGAGCAGTCAGTAACGTGCAGGTTTGCGGTCTCCGGGCCCGGCGAGAGAAATTACTCTTCCCCAATTGAAACCCATCCAACCGGTTATGAAAGCTAGGCAGTCGACAGCATGTTGATGTTCCTCTGTTAAAACCTCTTTGGTCGACAGCTCTTCGCGAACGAATATTTACCAATCTCAACGATTGATAAATAACCGTTCGAGAAGGGCCAGGGAAGTTGGCCGCAGCCCTCAACTGATTTGCACAGCGAAACGGGATCTCTTCATTGAGCTCTGCGAAGGTCAGGGCCGGATTTAGGTATAGTGCCGCCCCTAGGCAGTACTAAAATTTTTCGCCCCCAACTCCCACAAACAGTTCATGAGCAGCTATTATACAGGTCATGTTTAGCTTAAATTAATGTTAAATGAAATGTTACATTTCAGAAAACAATAAATTACTGGTATCAAAATATAGACATCTTACTTCTGAATTATAAAGATTTTCTTCGTCATTTCTTCACAGAAAAAGCATTGATGATGTCATCAGTTCGATCTGACGAAGCACATCAGACTCGATGCAAAGAGACAAAAATTCAAACTTATTCATTGTTGAAAGAAAATTAATTTGTGAAAGGCAGGCTATGGTTTATTTTAAAGCATTGATTTTGTTGGTGGAATAATTATTACGAGTAGGTACGAGTATTTCTTACTTCGAAAGGAAATATAAAGTAAATTGAAAAATAAATAATTTCCAACTCTTTGAGGAATAAATCTTTCGCATCGAATTATATAGCGCACATGCTGGAAAGTGATTAAATAGTATTGATGACGATATATTATTTTGGAAAAGTAACTGAAAGTTGTGGTTACTATTCATAGTGATAAACTGATAAATAATAAACACACATCCAATTTGATTTTCAACAATGCATTCTTGTTTATACAAGCAGTTAAATTTAAGCAGTTTTAAAGTATAATAACGTTATACCGGTATTACAATATAATTAAGCAGCTGCACACTTTCCTTTTACTCTCGCAGCGACTGCGACAATGCGATAGCAAAACAATATCCGACTTCCACAAGGTGTTCAAGAACAAACTTCAGAAAAGATTTACCAATTAGTGATTTAAAAACCAATTTAACTGAAAAATAAAAATAAAAAAGAAAGAAAAAAGGAAGAGGAAAAGAGATACAGAGAAAGAGAAAATGCCCCCTCACCTTGAAATTGCAGCCCTAGGCAACTGGCTACGTTCCTTCCAAAATCCCTATGTGCCCACCTCTGTGCTGTTCTCACGTGGACCTCGCACAATCGACTCGCCTCCGACGCAGAATAGCCATTTGCTGCCGCGCAATAACTTGCTGTCTCCTGTTGGCCATGTTCCTAGAATTGGCCTGGTGTTGCCTACATCCTTAGTCAAGAGTGTGACTATTAAACATAATAAAATATTAATAAAGATTTAAGTTACATATAGTTAAGAAGTAATGATTTTCACACCCCATTACTTTATATATAAATCACAGAGCATAACAAGGTAGTTTATTTCCACAACTAATACGAACCGTTTCTAATGAATCAGAAGGAAATCATTTTCGTGATAGTCATATCCTGGAGTATTGCATTGGTTCAAACAGAACGTCATTGTCACGGACGTTTTTAGTCTAATGGACAGAGCGCCTGTTACTGATTCAGTTTGTCTCGTGTTCGAACCCGTTGTCACGTATTCCTTTTTTTTTCTTCTATATTTGTTAAATTAATTTACTTTTTTATTTGTTAACAGTCTTTACCGCACCATATATTTACGCTGAATTTTTTTCCTGGCACTTGTTCTTACTACTAAGGGACAACATACAACGAAACAAAGCTAATTTTATTATCTCAAGTAGTCGTTCTCTTGATAATCAGATCGCTCGTCCTTTGATTATGCGTAATGCCTCCTTTCTGGGAATTATACATGGTGGAAGAATACTGGTGTGGCGGATCGTTGACACAAATGCGTTTGGTCTGCGCATGTGACGTCACACTGGGAGGTCAGAGCTGGGAATCGAGCACAACAGTCGCTTTAAACTTAGTTATGGTGACAAAGATTGCGCGAATTTTTTTTTATCTATGCGAAAGAAATATGCAATAGAATGCCGGGCTGTGTTATGTATGGCTGCAACAGCCACTCGAAGAAAAGAAAACGAAATGAACCAACATAAGATACTACGGATTTCCGAAGGACAAAGACGTAGTGAGCTCGTGGATCACTGCTTGTCGAAGGGCGGACAAGTTCAATATATAAGTTGCTAAATTACGATTTTTAAAACAAGAAAGTTTGTTCTGACATTACAATAACTTCATAAAAGTAAAATACTTGTTACAGTCTTTCTCATGACAGTAGAAACATTTGAATTTACGCATTTGCAAATATATTAAATATTATTCATGTGGAAATTATTATTATTATTATTATTATTATTATTATTATTATTATTATTATTACCACTACAATTATTATTATTGTTATTACAATTATTATTAATATTATTTTTACTACTACCATTACCATTATTATTATTATTATTATTATTATTATTATTATTATTATTATTATTATTATTATAGGGACCGATGGCGGGCTTACATGAGGACGGCAATGAACCTCCGAGTTCCTTAAAAGCCGTAAGTATTATTAATATTATTATTATTATTATTATTATTATTATTATTATTATTATTATTATTATTTACATTAATATCACTATTTTTATTGGCACTTATTATTTTTATATTTTTACTTATTATTTCTGGGGCTATAAGTTTTTCAAAATTTATGTTGGTTATGCAGTAACCAGGGGAAATGACTTTTCGAATGCAACCACTAAGAATGATTTCCTATGTTTTGTTATCATTTATCTTAATTTTTTTTTTCTTTCAAATTTCACATAATTGCTTATAATGATTGTTCTTTGTGAACTGATTAGTAGGCCGATCTATCGATCCCTTATTTAGGGCAGCTTTTGTTAATACAAATTTATTATTATTATTATTATTATTATTATTATTATTATTATTATTATTATTATTATTAATGCATATTGTAATATGTCTCACTGGCTAACTATCTTTTGAAAATTAGTTTCATTTCATATATTTAGAGACACCCTATTCAACCAATACGGTACGAAATTTTAACGTTTGTGTTCATTCATATTCTGAAACCAAAATCACTGTCAATATACAAAATATTACTGCCAATAATACGAATAATCATGTAAGTGAAACTTTATTGTCATGCAAAAATTTATAACAATAATGTAATGTTTCTAACAAGTAAAAATAATTATTTGCGTGTGCACTGCCATTTTCGGCACTATATCCAAACGTACGCCGTAACGAACCATTTATTGGAAATTAAACACACGCAAACACTGAGAAGTAATTGAACACTCTATATCAGGGGTTCTTGCTCAGGATAAGGCCCAATGGCGGGCTTATGTCAAGGTGGCAATGAACCTCCGTGTTCCTTAAAAGCCATGGAGTGTGTCGCGAAATTTTGGAATTGAAAAATAAATTTTATGCCATCCAGAAAGTCTCTTTATTTTTTTTTATTTTTTTTTTTACCTTGGGGATTAGTTGAAGTGAATTTTTTATGGCAGGCAGAGTAACTATCTCATGCCCCCATGTTTTAAATTGCTTCCAGTGCACTTCATTTGAACCAGGTATCCAGCTTCGAAGCCGTTAGCCCTGTGAACTTACAGTATAATTATTTTCCCCTATTATCATAATATAGGTTTGTTATCTAAGAAATTACCAAGTTCTTTGTGATAGTAGAAGAGAAAGAGTGGGGGAAGGGAAGTGGTCCGTGGCCCGTGACAACGCATTTTTTATTTATAACGAAGTCTTTGATGTGGTACATTTTATTTGAGACAGACTTTACCAATGAAACGTGAACACCTGCAACAATGCTCAGTTTAATTTTTCTGAGTGGCGATAATTCGAATGGAAGTGAACGCCTTAGTAATTCGTTTACTCTTCCCACTAATAAAAACAAGAGTTTATAGTCGTCAGAATATATTGGTCACTTTTAGTATATACGGTACCGGTACGTGTGGGCTGGTGATAGTGCGACTATTTTATCAAAAGCGCTTTATTTAGTTTTTATCATTGGCAAATTTTTAATACAAGAAAGACAATCTGAATTAAGTTCTGGGTTAGATGACAGCAGTGCTAATTCAAATAATGTGAGCGAAAATTCCCTCCAGGGTTTATAAAAACGTACTGCGTTTCGTAAATAGAGTGATTAATACTTGTAATATGGTTTTACGTACCGTAGAGATGAATATAAACAAAATCCGAAGTGCCTTATATGAGGAAATGTTTTGTCAAATCAGTCGACGGTGCTGAATAAACTAAAAATACACATAGAACTGCCGTTTTCAACGTCATAATTGTGTGGATCAACATTTTCTACCATGAGAATAGTGAAATGTAAACAAAGGAACAGACTTACGTCATGATTATTTACGTGTTGTCCTGTCAACCATAAGGCCACGTATAGAGAAACACTTTGTAACCTACCAAGCGCAGACTTCACATTAATTTAAATAGGTGAATTTTCAAAAACGATCATAAAAATCTTTTATTGGACATCCAGCATAGATAGGCTGAAATTATTGACACATACCTTGGTTTTTTCCTAATGCCACTCAAGTTGCTGCTTGTTTTTTATTATTTTTTATTGCGTGTTAACATCGACCTATCTACAACACTTGATATCCGACACTACATAGAAGTTGTTTTCAGTGCTTTTCTCTGGCGGAACGCGCTGGAACGGCGTTCGGGCACATTTTTGTTACATTTTTCATCATGGAACCGAAAAATGTGTGAATAACTATATTTTCAATACCTATAATATTTCTTTGAATTTCGCTTAGACCTTGACAGTCTTAGTTGGGCGTAAAGGAGGTTAAAAACGACAAAATTCCCGTGCAGTGAACAGTAATCATTTCCCTGTCCGCTATAAAATATTCTACACAGAGTTCCATCACCTTTTTCTCCAGAAGAAATGCACTGGTTGTTATTATTATATTGTTATTAATAAAAACAAATAAGTGTGTCGCGATATCGTGGGCGTTCAGTAAAGTGTGTCGTCAGTCAAAAAAGGTTGGGAACCACTGATCTATATTAACACAAAACTGAAGTCACTGTCGGTTATTAATTGAACTTAATTAAGTATACCGTTACGAAATCAGTTCAGATCACCATCATTGCCATGGCCGACTCCGTAGAAATTAACTTATTAAACAATAGAAGACGTTTTATATTTCTTTAATCTGTGACGTTCTGTTATTAGGCCTATACAGAGTGATTTGCATAGAACTGACACATTTCTTTCTTTAATTATTCCGTTGGAAATTCATTCAATGACCCAATTTTAGCACCAAATTAAGCAGAATGTTCTGGAGTTTCGATTCCTTGTCACTAGATGCGCAGATGTTTATGTTTTATTCCTATTGTTGGCAGCACTGACCCAATGAAGCATGGTTCCATTTATCCGGTTATGTGAACTCACAGAACTCACGCCATTGGGCGTCATCCATGAAGCATCTATGCACCCGGTTAAAATCGGAGTTTGGTGCGCAATATCCGCACAGAGAATAGTGGGGCCAATTTTTTTTTAACCAGACTGTGAACACTGCAGAGTACCGACTGATTTTCATGGAGTTTGTTGAGCAACTGGACGATGTAGAGCTGAGTCAAGGATATTTTCAGCAAGATGGCGCTACATGCCATACATCAAATGAATCCATGGAACTAATTGTAAGTTTCTTTGACGACCGAATAATTTCCAGGAACCTGTGGCCACCGAGATCTCCGGATTTAACAACGCCGGACTTCTTTCTATGGGGTTACTTAAAAGATAGGGTTTACGCCACACGTCTCCAGACATTGGACGATCTGAAGCACAACATCACACAGGAGATTCAAGCTATTGACAACAGAGTCCTCCAACGAGTGGCCAGTAACATGGAACGACGTGTTGAGTTGTGCCTTATGCAGGATGGGGGACATTTTCAACATATGCTATAGAGGTAAATAATCTCCGAAAATTCCTCTACATTTTAGGTATCATAAGTTGTCGCTAGCACAATTCGTTTTAAAACAATTAATGAAAGAAATGTGTCAGTTCTGTATAATCACTCTGCAGTTCTGCATTACGTGTATTAGAATCATGACAATCTAATATTTTATTATATATTCAGTTTCATTACGCTTAAACAGCAGAGACTATAGACATAAGTATAGAACATTCTAATATTTTGTATTCTTTAAAAAAAAAGAAGAAGAAGATTGACAAGATTCAGTACTTTTAATAATAAAATCGTTCTAATAACTTGTTTCTAAACAATAAAGGCTCTACTAATATTAACAGCATTTTCTCATAAAAGGTAAAATAATTATGAACATAGGCCTACCATTTTAAAGTGTTGTCGACAAAAATTCCAAGAAACGTGGTACTATTCACAGATGTAATAATATCAAAATGAAAAGAAAATTCAATACTTGTCCGAAATATACCAATAATTTCTGAACTGTGTCACTGCTTTTATTTGCGATTGTCCATTAATTGATTTTCACCTTCAGTGCACAGAGTCATTGCTGTATCGTCAGCATATTATCATTTTTCGTAATTATAATGTCCTGTAACAAATATTTATTTTCATCAACGATGCCTTCGAGTAACATAATTATGATCAGAACCGCCTCAATGTAATGCTTTACGTTATGTCACTGAAGGCAAGGCTGGATCTCGGTCCCAGCGTGACGTCATCTGTGTAAGTGAGAGAGGACGATAGCTGCGCACCGTCTCACCAGTATTCTTCCACCATGGGAATTATAGAAATATCTGGCGACACAACGAGCTAGAAATAAGAATATAGAGTGGCGATCGCGCCGCCATCTTTGAAACTTTTGAACCTATGTCCGCCATGTTTTAACTGGTCAACAAGTGGGCGTGGTTCCTATAGAATAATACGGAAAGGGACTGTATAGAACATGTTGCACCTTATGAATCTTATTTTATATCGCATTAACCCATATAGTCTATTTTACTGACATTTCTTTATTTTAATAGTAGTCAGGAAACCCATGCAGCAACAGTTTATTCCATGCATCTTACGTTAACATCGAAGTTTAAAGATGTGGGTACAAGTGGGCTTGGTTCCTACAGGATGAGGCTGTAAGGACTGTTTAGAATGTTGCATCTTGTGAATATTTTATATTGTAATAACTCATAGATCCCATTTTTACCAGTGGGAAGGAAACCCACGCAACATTTTATTATACACATCTTACATAGACATTGAAGCTTTAAGATTTAGAACAAGTATAGAAGTGAGCGTGGTTCCTATAGGATGATACGGAAAGGGTAGTCCAGGATAGTTGCATCCAGGGGCAGGGGTAGTGTCCTCGTGCCATGGCACTGCCTAAATAAAATATAATTAAATCTTATTTTTAACTGTACATTCAGAGCGCTATAAGATTCCAAATATTATAAAAATATGGATTAATTATGGAGTGATTCCAGCAGAACATCGATTTGAACTACCGCGCCGCGCCGTGTCAGAGTAACAATGCCGTTCGCCCGCTCATGCGCTTTTGCATAGTTGTACACGTTTTTGTCATTCGAGTCAGCTTCCAACCAGTATTGCCAACACATAAATTGTACCCCTGTCAGTCTAACACCTGGAAATCCTCAGAATCCGTCAAAATAAAAAAAAGACCCACTCAATATATCTACATACAAATAAAAAGCAAATTTTAACACAACTTACTTACCAATCTTGACTATAATAATAATAATTCGTCAATCTCTGATTTGATTACGAGAAAATCTGAAACAGGGGATTCTTTAACATGGTACATCAGAGCCCTGATCACTATATAACAGATTGCTCAGCCTTATAGGCTTTGACGGAAACAACGTTTATCAAGTTTACTATACTGCCATCTAGCGACAGTAGGAGTCACGTCATAATTCTCATATGAATTGCATGGAGCAACTGTACTTCCATCTAGTGTTCGTTTCCGATCGTTACGTTGAAATTCCGTCAAAACTTTAAATTCCGTCAGTTTTGACGGAATTTCCTTCCAATTGGCAACACTGCTTCCAACCTCTTTTTATTTTCTCAGTTCCAACCACTTCTGTAGAGGCATGCGCAAAAGTGTTTTGTAATAATCCATTCGATGGAGTTTCACCAATGCCTTCTCGATCTAGATCACGATGGCAGTGAGCTTCACGGTGGTGCAAAGGGCAAGGGGAAAGGTATTATCCGTGCCATTCAGTTGACAACTCGATTCGAGATGGCAACAGTAAATAACGAATACAAGGTTGCCAGATAAAGGAAACACAACCGTCGCACTAACTTATGAAAAATATCCTAGTTCAACATAAAATTCTCGTACATTTCTCACCGTACAATTTTTTTTATAGATAGTGTGTACAAACTTAATTCACAATACACTAAAAAAAAAGTGATTCATAGGCCTATTTATAATTATACCAGCAAAATTTTGTTCATATGAAGAATATTACTAATTATTGTTCACATTCACAATGATATTTAATATTCAAACAAATCACCATTTCTTCATAAACACTGTGAACTCCGTAAAGCATGCACGATGACGCTTGTTAAGAAACAACATTGTACTGAAAGTGAGCAGAATCTCGTCTTTGGCCAGAGCGACGGAGATATTTAGGCTAATATTAATCAATGCTTCAGCTGATAATTACATGAAATTAATCCACCTGCAGTCCACTCAAATCCGACACCGCTATAATATCGGCGCGTTTAGACTTCTTAATCCTACTGCGGTTCTATTTCATTTACTATTACACTTTTACTGCGTCATACTACTTTTGACCAATAAAACGGTACGAAAGGACGTCTTTCAAACAATCATGGCTGCTTATCACACAATTTTATCGCGTCCCTAGCATTTGTTTAATTTTATCGCATCCCTAGCATTTGTTTATTTTTATCACTACCCTAGCATTTGTTTCCTTGTTTCCCAACATTTCAAACTGCACTGGTCTGGACGTCAAAAAACAGAAAATTACAAATCACTCCAGTCGATGCACAGCAGTTTCAAATATGACTCGCATTGGCATTCAAGAACAAGAATTAATAAAGATCACTGGTCATAGCTGTGCATCTTCCCTGAAATCCTATTTACAAATAAATAAAGAGCACCATTCGGAAATCCTGAATAAGTTGAGGAATACACCATGTACATCAACGAGTTTCACTTCTTTTACGCACACGTCTAATATAACATCAACTGAACCACCAACCACTAAAACATTCAAATTTTAAAATTTTACTTTCAATAATTGTTCCTTTTAAAATTATTAATGTTTATTTTTTATTTCAACATCGTTAATTAGAACTTTTCTTGTTTATTTCATCATCCCTAATTAAAACTTTTGTAACACTTGTTTATGTTATTTAGGTTATGTTATATCTTCTGCTATATGATATCACGAATACTCACGTATCAGAGATTGTTTAATACTAATATTTATTGAAAATCATCTGTCAAATGACGTTGATTACTGGGATCGTGATAATTGAAGTGGAATGTAACTTTTAATAAAAATGAAACTGAATCAACAAAACCTTCTTGAGTTGTATGTAGGATCTCTTTTCCAATAGTCGCTTTACCAGTATCCTCAATTCATTCAGGAGTTTCTGTAATGACACACAGCTTATGTCCACCTTACGTACAATTTTCAAGAATTTGATTTACCTGTGCATCATTTCGCACATTTTTCTTCTTCTCATCTGCCTTCCTTTCCAGCTATTCGTGGTTTTCTGCCATCATCATTCTAGTTTTTGTTGGTCTCGTCACGTTTTCGTGTTCATTGCTCTGCCGGTTTAGTTGTCCTGATATGTTCTTATTTATCCCAAATTTCAGATGATTAATCATATATCTTTACAAAATTGTAGGTCGTAATACTTTCCATTTATACTTTCAATTTGTCTTCATATATTTTTGTAAAATGGTCCTTACCATTCATGAATGAAAGTAGTAACTTGCGTTCATTTCTTATTTCATATGGCATATACCTTCCTACTGTCACCTTGCTTTTTTTTTCTTATATTACTCAGGATTACTTTTCTAATTCTCATATTTTTAAATCTCACTAGTATTGGTCTACTAATATACTAAGTTCATTTTTACATAGAGATACATGGAGTATAAAATAAAACAGATAAAATGAAATAAGATTTTATTGGATCAGTAGAATCTGGTACAAAATGTTTAACTTTTTTCAAAACCAACAGAGGAGGAAGGTGCTAGTTGAACATCCAAGCACAACTTGTTCTCTGGCCGACTCAGTTCCGCAGCTGACACCAACTTCTTATTTGTAGTCGTTCTTTACTTTCTTGACAGGCAGCCTGATGCGAGAGCGTCTTCGCCGACGGCAGGGAGAGCTGCGTCGTCGACGCCCTCCGCTCCTGCGTCTGCGTCTGCATCCGGAACTAGAGTGGCTACGTCTCCTGCGTCTAGAGCTTCCACGTCGTTCTCCCCTCCTGTGCCTGCGTCTAGAAGGAAAGCGGCGGCGACGTCTGTGTGACCTCACGTGCAGTGACCCGTAGTCCAGGTCCTCGAGCTGGTAGCGGCCCCTGTCGGTGCTCAGAATTCCGTAGGTCACTCCTCGTTTCAAGGCGGTGTCTACCTGCCGCTGCAGCTTGCTGGCATCAGTGGGATAGCGCGACATGATAATATTATATTATACTTTGCTATCTTCTTCGGAGTAGGACCTTTGGGCTCTCGTAGATCCTTGATGGCCGATATCACCAACTGCATTGGCTTTGGAGCTTTCATCCCCGTTGACTGTTGAGTTTTCATTTTTAGCACAAGATTCTTGACGGAAGCTAGACAGGATCTTAAATATACACAGTTGACTGACAAACAGATAATTTGTCTCGCAATAGAAATCATTTTGCCTGATAGGGTTCAAAAATGTAAAGAAAATGTATCGGGTATTTAAGTATTTGTCCCGGACTGTCAAGAAAACACTACATACAATGATTTTAGAAAATCTTGAACGTGTGCATTCCTCAAAATCAACGGATGTATAACGAATTATTTTATGACTGTGCCATAATATATAGAAAATATGAGAATATGACAAAAGTATTGGTGATGCAATGACACTTGTGCAACTGACAAGAATTTTATAAAAGATCAAAATATATTAATTTATTCCAGACAGTGAGAAAGAATGAAATTCAACACACAATTCTGACGATCAATTTTAAGATGTATTAAAAATTAATTAGGAAAATACATTAAAATGCTATAACATGAAGCTGGTTTGAATGGACGTATAAGCCGGAAAAAGCCATGGGTAAGTAAAGTGAACAGTAAGAAGAGGTTAGAGTTTGCAAAGCAATGTGTTAGCAAGCCACGTGAGTTTTGGAAACAAGTATTATATACTGATGAGTGTCATTTTTCCCTTATTTGATTCCTCTGACAAGCCACAGGTATGGAGAAAGAAGCCCACAATAAAATATGGACGAGGACCATAATGATATGGGAATGTATGTCGGAGATTGGCGTAGGTGAATACCATGAAATGGCTACAACTAGGGACAGCATGCGACTCCAAGTGTGCAAAAATTAGGCATCGTTGGCGACTTCTTTTCTTCAGCACACTGCTTGGCTGCTACGAAGTATACAGTACAGTACACCTCATGTGCTAAATCCAGTCTTTGGATTTAAATGCGTTAAGACCAACTGTATGTGCTTCCAAATGAAAAGGTACCATTTGGAGGCTTCTAGTTTCATAAATAGGCAGTGATTTCAGCGTGATCCAGTTGACGCAGAACTATAATGTCTATAAAGTTTATTGCTTAGGATGTGATGATATGAAATACATGAAAAAAAAATCACCAGTTTGAATTATTCCTTTGTTCTTTTTAAGAGTATAGCATTGAAATTTCCCAATAAAATTTTCATATGATATCTAGATATCTGATCAAAAGTATACTCCAATTCCTCACAGAAGCTATCCTTTATAATTACGGTCGTCTTTCTCTTCTGTAGGGGCGTGAGCGCATTTATAAATACGATATCGTACCATCTAGCCTTAAGTACTAAATACGATAGACACCCTGTCATCGATAAATTCTGCCTTTTTTACTGCTGATTTTATTATTTTATGAATTGTTGTGCTTCTGGCAGATTTCATTATTACTATAAAAGAAACGAATGCATGCTTCGTAGCCTACTACGACAGTATAAACTCTTCTACAACCATCTCAAAATACATACATACATACATACATACATACATACATACATACATACATACATACATACATACATACATACATACATACATACATACATACATACATACATACATACATATACTGTACATGCATACGTACCTAGTACATACAGGCAGGTAGACAGACATACAAACAAAAATTTCAAAAATACGATTTTCGGCCTCAGGATGTTTGATTGTAAGTGTTTAGACCATTTATTTGTGCAAAAGCGAAAATTACCAGAAAAATGTTGGTTACAGTTTTATTATTAGTATAGATTGTATAATTTTACTAACTCCTTTCATGATCCCCAATTGCAGCCAGAAAGTCATTAAACTCTTTGCTGAAAATTACAGGAAAATTGAATTCAAGGATAGAACAATTTAGAAAACTTCAAAGTTCCGTGAATTTATTATTTTAACCCATTTAATCCCATTGTCCTATGAATAGGACGGAAACTTACTTCCAGTTAATAAGCGAATTTTGTGAAGAGTGTTTGCTCTCAATCAAAGATTATCAGTTCAATTGACTCTGCAATGTTTTCTGAACACACTCTGTCGAAGATTTTCAACAATCGCTTTGTTTATTCCCGCCTAATCGCCAGTGGTTGAAGTAACTGCTTGCTGGCTACATCATGTCTACAGGTATGCAGACTAATTTATTTATATTTCTGTTAGTTATATAATTCTAAATGTTCTATCATGTTATTGTTGTCTGGAAATATATATGTAACAGTCTATAAATGAAATCAAGTCGATATTTGTGCCAGTGTTCAAGATAATTGTGTTTACATTCAGTGTCATATCTATAGGACATTGGGACAATATGGATTATTTCTCTACTATGATTTTTTTCAGACAAGAGGCAACGCAATTTGCTGTCATCTGAAGAGGCAGTAGAATATCTGTATCAAATATGGGATAAAGAAACAGATGAAAATGAAGCCAGCTCAATCTCCGTGGCTATAATTCCCCCACCACCAGATGCTCCAAGCGATTGTGAGGATATTGATGACGACGTCATTGTGGTTCCTAATAAAACTACTGGTATGCCATCTGATATTGCAGGTACGGTTGAACTAACAATTCCTGAGGAGAAAGATGTCTCTCTTACAATTAACACAAACACTTCAGAACTAACTGGGACAAATAACCAACCCAGCAGTAAAGAAACAATTTCCCTAAAGTCTCCAAAATGGAAAAAATTGAATGGAAGGTGTCCCCAATATTCCGATTCTCCTGACAAAATTCCTCTTTCAATGCAGGAGTCCATAAAGGATAGTCTGCAAGGGAAGTCTGTCCCTGACATATTTATTTCTATGTCCAACAATATTCTTGACAAAATATTAGAACAGACACAAGTATACAGTCAACAGAAAAATTACCATTCATTTTCACTTGGAAAAGAAGAGCTTATGAAGTTCGTGGGTATTCTTCTTTTTAGTGGGTACCACACACTACCAAGGGAGCGCATGTACTGGGATCGTTCTCCAGATTGCAGTGTGGAAATTGTTGCTGACTGCATGTCACGTAATAGATTCCAAGAGATAAAAAAGAACCTTCATTTCAATGACAACAGCAGCATTGACAAAGAAGACAGATATTACAAAGTGAGGCCACTATATGATTTAGCTAATGAATCTCTGAAGAAATATGGTTCTTTTATGATAAGTTATCAATTGACGAAAGGATGGTGAAGTATTATGGCACTCTGTAAAATGTATATGAGGAGAAAACCAGTAAAATTTGGGTACAAACTCTGGATGCTATGTAGCTATGATGGTTATCCTTTTCAGATTTTGCCATACCAAGGAAAAAAGGATAACGATAATGAACCACTGTCATTTAGAGTTGTGAAATCGCTTGCATCCATAATTGAAAACTCTAAACATCATGTTATTTATATGGATAACTTCTTCACTTCCTACAAACTTGCTGTCATGATGAAAGAAAAAGGTTTCTTTGTGACAGGAACTGTTCGAGAAAATCGCATTGAAAAATGTCCACTCAAACCATCTTCTGAAATGAAGAAAAAGGAAAGTGTGTCTATAGACAAATGTTTGGATACAAATAATAATATTGGCATAGTTCGCTGGAATGATAACAAAGTTGTAACAGTTGTCACCAGTTTTGAATCTTTCGACCCTAAAGGAGAAGTGCTACGAAGGACAAAAGGCTCAAGAACTAACATCGCAATCCCACATTGCATTAGTTCCTACAATAAGTACAAGAATGGAGTTGACCTCTTCGATAACCTGATGGCTGTATACCAAATCCGGATTCGAGGCAAGAAGTGGTACTTCCCTCTATTCACAAATATCTTGGACACCATGGTGGTAGCATCCTGGAAGCTCTACACTACTGCTGAGTTGGGTACTCATGACCTGCTTATGTTTCGAAGAGAGTAAGTAATCAACTTATTTTATGATATTAGTAATCATATGACATGCAATGCATTTATTATTATTATTATTATTATTATTATTATTATTATTATTATTATTATTATTATTATTATTATTATTATGTTACAGACTGGCAACTTTTTTCTTGAAGAGTAGTGGTACACCGAAACCCAGACCAGGACCACAATCAAAAAGAAAATGACTTATGGACGTCAGGTTCGACAATGTTGGGCATTTCATAGCAAAAAATCCATCAGGAAAACAACTTCGGTGTGCCTATTGTCCGAAGGGAAAGCCAACAACAGTGTGTGTGAACTGTAAAAGGGGACTTTGTGCCAAATGTTTTGAGAAATATCACAAATTGTAAAATTAATAGATGAAGATGTGAAAGAAAATGTTTCTTAGTAATGTAAATTAATTTACTAGTAGATTTCTCATATAGCCCCAATGTCCTATGTGTAGGACACACTGTATATTTCAAATCTGACAATTTTTTTCGAAAATCCAGTGTGTGTATACCGAAACAATGTATCTGAGTTCGTTTAGTAATAAAATATAAAAAAAATATGATATGCTATTGTGGGTCTTAATGGGTTAACTTGTTACTAGGTCTATTATTATTATTATTATTATTATTATTATTATTATTATTATTATTCGTCCTCGGTAGTGCAGTTGGTATAGCGCTGGCTTTTTATGCTCGAGGTTGCGGGTTCGATCCCGGCCGAGGTCGATGGCATTTAAGTGTGTTTATATGCGACAGGCTCATTTCAGTAGATTTACTGGCATGTAAAAGAACTCCTGTGGGACGAAAATTCCGGCACACCGGCGACGCTGATATAACCTCTGCAGTTGCGAGAATCGTTAAATAAAGCATAATTTAAAAATTTATTATTATTATTATTATTATTATTATTATTATTATTATTATTATTATTAGTATAAAATATTCACGATATAAAAGATACATTATCGTTACTTTTCGTTTCTGACGAATGTTCTGGCACTACTCAGACAAAGTTGCTTCAGCCGCCACTGGTTGCATCTTTTGAATCTTCTTTTATGTCGCAATAACTCGTATATCCCACTTTTTTACTAACATTTCTTTATTTTTAATAGTCGTCAGTAAACCTGTGCAGCAACATTTTATTCCATACATCTTAGCTAACTGGAGTTGACATGTTTCCTTTTTTTCGAGTACAATGATTCGTCGATAGAGTGAAACGTAAGTAATATTCATATTCAAATGTCTAAATACATTTTTTTTGTGAATTAGTCATTTTGGCATTATGAAAATGTAGGCGAGATCGAAAACGTTTTCAGTGGAAGACACGTAAGCTTCAGTTTCGTCGGACACACATAGGCTACTTGAAGTTGTATTCATGCCGTATGTTATAGAGACCTGAATTTTGGTGGTGTTCTATTGAATTTTCCTCTGTCACAGAAGAGAAAGCTTCTTCGAAACTTCGCTTCTTTGGTGGAGACCTGGAAGTCTCTTTCCTTTTTAAATGAGATGGAAAATCGAATATGGTTGGTATTGCATTAGGCAACAAAAGTCTCCTCTCGTTTACAAAATACATGTATTTAGTATCGAAATGTGCAGAACACAAAACACTCTCTATTGTGGGAAACCACTTCTCTCCATTTGTGAAGCCCACTGCTTAGTTAACAGATCATTTTTCAGTGGAAATCTGTAAAAAGAATGAAGATGTTACAGAATCTTTCTATCAATAGGCCTATTATTACATGTATAGTAATACCAAAAAATGACAGACTGCTTACTTGAAATATGACGTATTCTTTGTTTTGTCGCTTGGGTTGCTACAGTTATAAGCAAAGCACACAAGAGGCATCTTAATTGCGGGATTTAAAAATCTCCACCTGCGTATACGTCTCCTTCTGCTAAAGCGAGCTAACCAGTTAAAATATGGCGGCCGGTAGTTCAAGCTAGTACCACCAAGAGCGCTGATACAGACGTGAACGCCATTCTATATTCTTACTTCTAACTCGTTGGTGCGACAAAACTTTTTTCTAAGACTGTACAGGGGCTCCGTTATACTGGCCTTCCAGCTAAGTGAACTACAAACAGCTGTTTCTCTGCACCAATTATGAACAGTGCTGCCCTCAGACGATCTCTAAAGAACGAGACATATTACGCCCCCAAGTTAAATTTGCGTCCCATGAATGCAAGAAACTAGCGCTAATAATTCGTTGTTAATATACATCCTACTATTTCGTCTGTAAGTGAGGTCATGTTACAAGAGATAATGTAGTAAGTGAGGTAATGTATATAATGTGTGTAAGAAATACGGTGCATAATACTGTATTAACACTTTCACTGTATTTTTACGTGTACAACACTTTCAGCACTCCTATACATGTGTATTCACAACTATCTCATAGAACTCGCTGGCACGAACAGTAAACACCTCTTTATCAGCATACTATTTACTCATAGGTCACAAAGACCAGAGGGAGAGGGAACGGTGATTCACATTCTTTCCGGACGCAGATTTAACTTGGGCGCGTAGTACTGTTACCTTGTACATAGTCAATATAGTCAATAGTATGTAGTCATTTGTCGTTCCTTTATACCATTTGTATGGCTTGTTATGCATAACATTCAAACAACTGTATTTCCACACCCATTGAAAATCGGACACATATTTGTAGGAACATTTAGTCATCATAGTCCATATCACTCCTAAAATATTTACTGTTCCTGCTGATTCACTCTGCATAGGCTAATTCAATAGTGAGGTGTATTGTTACATCCGAGGCTGGTACATGGAAAACTACACAATTAAAATTTAAAATCAGAAACTACTGTCAATGTAAATGGTTTTTCAAAGTTCTCGAAACTGTAGAATATATGATAAATACAGCCATAAAAATAAAAATGAATGTTAAGAATTCTGTGCTGGAGTGTGTGAGGTAATTGGATTGGTATAGCTTTGTTTACCCAGAAAGATGTTGGAATGGTGTCCACCTGGGAGAAGAAATAGAGCTAGCCCTCGAAACTTATGGATGCAGTGTGTCAGAATAGGGATGAGAGAAAGAGGATTAGAGGAATTGAACTGTATGTTTAGAAGCAAGTGGAGAAGAAAGATTAATCTTTAAGCACAGAAAGATATGTATACATTGTATTTCTGCAAATAAATATAAGTGCATTCATTATTGTTATTATTATTATTATTATTATTATTATTATTATTATTATTATTATTATTATTATTGTTGTTGTTGTTGTTGTAGTCACCACCACCATTGTATACTCGTGGAGTAGGATTTATAGTAGCTAAAGAATTCGGAATAAGGGGATTCTGTGACTTCACAAAACATTGACTTTGTAATACAAGTAGTACGATCCTGGGAAATTTGATGAACCTTTGTTTCGTAAAACGATTGTAAGTTGATCTCTAATTGAAAGGTAAAATTTAGTGTTAAATTAATTGTCTTCATATTCTGCTAGTGTTTTCAAATAAACTCCGTCAGCATGGTCTTTTTTTTCAGGCATTCATTATAGATCACTGAGCACCCGAGGATGACAGAAAATCTACTTGAATACCAGGTGGCATTGCGAAATGTACTTAACGTCACATGAAAAAAAAAATCAGTGCAGACTTGACTTCCTGTAGTCTGTCTGAAGTGGCTGTCAAAATTGTAAGAAGACCTCTTTTTTTTTTTTTTTTTTGAAGAGTGGTTACCTTAACGTCTGCGTATTATCTGTTTATTTAATGAAAACATTTATGTAATTTTATCACCGTTTTAAATATGTAACGTTAGTCACATTAATTTAACTTCCAATTCTGTTAGTGTATTGAAACAAACTCCCTAGCACGTTCTCTTTTCCGGACATTTATTTTAGAGAACTGAGCAACCGAGAAAGGCTGCAAATTACCTGTTTAGTTGAACACCAGGTAGCGTTAACGTTAGATGAAGTATCAGCACAGATTTGATTGGCAGGAGGAAGCTATAGGAAGCTGTATTTGAAGTCGTAAGAAGACGTTGCAATAGGGACGCAAAGGAATGTTTTAAGTGTGTGTGATATAGTATTAGGAGTTACTTATTTTCAGTGTGCTTAAAATATTTTAGGCATTTCAGAACTACTACATCAATGAAAGTGAGCATTATTTTCAAATATACGTAAACATTAACATTGAAAGAAACCTAGTGATATAATTGGGCTGTGTTGACTTCCATGAATTTACTAATCTTTTGAGTGCCATAGTTCATTAATTGGCATAACATAGATTCAGGGAAATAATGACTTTACTTAAAACAGGGATCAGATGAGAAACATGCAATAATGACAATTTATGCGTGTGAAAATATGTTAGGTTGCTAATATGGCGAAACTTATGTGATGTGTGTTGTGTATAAATGTGTTCCTGCGTATGGTTTGAAGAGGACCAATTATCAACTGACGTTGAACGCCATCGTACAAGGTAAACTGTTGGAAATACTTTGTTACTTGCTCTTAAGATGTAGTAGCCTAAATATATTTGAATTGTTTGTGATTTTTCTTAGCGTCTTAAGTGTCTGTTTCTTTCTCGGCATTAAATTCCTTAAATATTCGTAATTTTAATCCACATTTTGACACTTAATACTGTGTATTTTATAAGTTTTTTTGTTGAGTTTCCACGAAGACAGAAATAAAACTAGCACACAGGTACTTCTGATGATTTAGGAAGTAAAAATCGTTGAATTTGAAGGATTTTTCGTGGAGATGAAGTTGAAAATGTAAGTATTTTATAGAGATATATTTGGAGGAAGAAAAATTGTTGGAAAATGTTATAGTAAATTATGTTTGAAATGAGAATTGCGAAGTAACGGAGGTGAATATGTAGTGGTTTCTAGTCAAAGGGAAACGTATGGATATGAAACACACGGTACGATGTGATATGAAGAACGTGTAACTTGTATTAATAATCACTCAAAAATAGTGAAAGAGACCAAGTTATAATGAAAAAAAAAAACTTTTCCTAATGTAACTTCGTTTATTTATCAGCCATTAACTTCTCACAATCAGTCACCAGTAACTGACGCCACTAACAAAAAAATTGCCAGCAGACCACTTGAAAATTCTGCATCGCTGTCATTTTTCTCTTCACATATACCTCCGTAATACACGGCTTTGACGCCTTCTAAGCTAATGTAACCGAAATAAAAATGGTGATAATAATAATAATAATAATAATAATAATAATAATAATAATAATAATAATAATAATAATTATTATTATTATTATTATTATTATTATTATTATTATTATTATTATCTATAAGTACTATTTCTGTTTTTTTATGAAATCAATATTTTAAAACCTTCCGATCATTATTCCTAATATGGAAACACTGAGAAAAAGTGAGCGGAAAACAATCGTAGTTTAGATTTATTATATTTACGTACTTACGGATATCGGAGTGATCTTCAGCCATGTTGCTGTGTTTGATTTGTAAATAGGAGGGGCTCGCAACAGGAACAGTTTGGCTGTGGCGAATGTGAGGGCCTCTCATGCAGTGCCAGCGTGATCCTTACCTGAATTTATTTTCGCGTGTACATTCCAGATAGAATCAAGAAGTTCTCTTCGTGCTCCGGTTACACATTTTGCATATACAAAGTTTAGGTTTTTATTAACCAAGTCCGCGCATGCGCAGACAGCCAAGATTATCCTGTCTCGAGCCTCACGTGTCTAAGTCGATGTTTGATGACGTCACAATTCGATATTCGATTGTTTTCATTATCTCTGTCACTTTGAAATGAGTTCTGGTGATGGAAGGAGCGTGTAGTTCTACGTCTCGTGATGATTTGTTTAAGTCATACTTACGTATTTGCGGATATCGGATATTTAGCAAAGTTCATATTCAAGAGGGCATATCCAGATTATTGTGAACGCGTGCATAATTTTTTCATGGAAGTGAGAGAAATGTATCCACCTCTTCATTAATGTAAGGTAAGTGACTTGCGTCATTCACCCATATGAAGCCAGTTATGTAGACAAATTTACGGGCAGAGCCGTTGTCCAGGGTGCGCCATAGGAGGCTGGTCTACACAACACCCGCGATGAGACTATTATGGATATTTGTTGAGATGCTAAAGGGGAGCCGGAGCTTTCCGAAGAAAACCTCTGTTACCTGGACCACGGGCTTGCCCAACACAAGTTATAAATCGGGGGTACACTGGGAATTGAACCCGAGTCTACCTGGATTATAAGTCCAGCGTTCTAGGCTATTCGCTAGTTTAGCCATAGAAATTAATTGATATGAATATATTGAGCAAGCGAAGTCAAAACGCAATGGCCTTGCGTACACAACTTTAACAATAATAAACAAAGTCATGTCATACGCAAACGAATTGCTACAGTGCAAGAGTTTAATTTAATTGTATGTAACATAACATTGTGTGTTATAATTTATGGAGATAATTTATTTCAGATTGCAGTAAACATTTAATTTTATAATTATGTTGAGTTTTGTTAATAGTAGTTTGATAATAATAGACAATAAATACATTTTGTAGAGTATTGCAGATTTAAGATCATAAATATATATGAGGTATATTTAAATGATGCTTAAAAATCTCGCCGGTATATCTTGAGCACTGGTTGACATCAGTGTATGTTAAAATTAAAGTAAGAACCGTTCGTATAGGATGAACTACAGACTTTGATCACATACTGTAATACCTCGTCTAATACAACTAATGTGTTGTATAGCATATAGATATCAAAAGTAAAGCATTGGTAATAAGTATCACCGACTTCAAATCTTACGGTCCCTATCGTTCGAGATAAGATACCGTGAGTAGTACGTACTGAAGCAGTTCTGGAATCAAAAATATTAATCGAGGGAACGTGAAACTTAATGTGAACATTTTAGAGCGGCTGCAGAAAAGAATGATTCACATACAACTCCATTTATTCATCATGTTCCTCAAATGAGATGTAATGACATAGTAGAATATACGTAGATAAATAGAACTTGTTAAAGCTGTTAGATATCTAGCATCACTGTGTTGAATAGATTTACTTGGACATCCTTTGTTTGAACTTAATTATTTATTTCTCAATCTTTATATTCTCGTTTTTTAGTCCTTGATAGTTTGTTTCTGGGGCTATAGTTCAGTCTCTAGCTCTTTTAACTTAAAAGTTCCGGTAATAATTCATTGTTGATCCGATTTCACTTTCCTCTTTTTACGTTCTGGGTCTGCAACGTTCGAACCGACAGTATGTACTCTGGTAGATGGATCCGGAGGTTCCCGACTGCGCGCAGATCCAAAATTTTACTTCCTCTGAAGTGGTCAACTGCGCGCTGTCACATTTCGAAATAGGTCAAATGCGCGCGGTGGTCAATTTTTGAGTCAAGTCAACTGCGAGCGGAGGAAAACACAAGTTAAGTTTGCACAAAGCATTTTCCTTCCCATTTTCAGAGACTTAGGACTTTCTATGACTGCTAAGCTACACCAGTCATAGGTATGGTTAAAAATGCTTTGTCATATTCTAATGCCCATAATGGGGCACTCGTAAAGAATGATAAAATACTAATGTCTATAATGGGGCACTCATCAAGGTACTTAAAGAGACATGGAAACTATTATCATTCCTTATGATGATAATAATAAGAAACGTTTTTAAAAAATTCAAACGTGTCATAGTTCCATTTCTGTACTCAGTCGGTTAAGGCGCTTGCCTGCCGGTTTGAAGTTCCGTTCAGGCACGGGTTCGATCCCCGCTTGGGCTGATTACCTGGTTGGGTTTTTTCAGAGGTTTTCTCTAACCGTAATGTGAATACCAAGTAATCTATGGCGAATCCTCGGCCTCATCTCGCTATCATCAATCTCATCGACGCTAAATAACCTAGTAGTGGATACAGCGTCGTTAAATAATCGACCAAAATGAAAAAAAGTACTTTAAAATCAATTCCTGTATATATTGCACATGTTTTTCACGTTTATTGATAGATCGGTGAGGCCTATCTGTATCATCCATTTTAATGTAGGTGGTTGAGTTTGAACGATACCGTGAACAAAATGATATAACATGAATTATATATATATTATGGATGTGCACTGTGAATATTAAGACCGAAAGCCCTGTGGAATGCCTCACAAGCATTGGCTGTTCTTTCAGAATTTATAGTATTGGAAGCCCAAATTTTGGGCAGAAACCTACAATTCTGAATGTGTGAAGTTCGTTGTCAAATAATCAGCAAAACATGTAACATTTTCAGTATGCTCATTAAATCTTCAATAAAAACATCCCCAACTTTTCGGGAGAGAGAAAAGTCAAACCAAACATCCAGTGTAACCATTTACCAATATGTTTTATTTTCTTTATAATCGGAAGATAGCCCTAACGCCTGAATTTTCCTCCATCAGGCCTGCGTCAAATGAAATGTACAACATACTATTGATTAAAATGACCATATTTGACTATCTGCTTTGTGTATAGCTACTTCGAAATCAGACACAGTGATTGACAGTTGAAACTTAGTACTCATATCAACACAAACATTTATGATTTAAGTTAATACTTTTCCGTATGTAACTGCTGTTTTGTTTGGCAACAAACAAAATACAAAACACTGACCATTGTTTAAAACATGAATTATAAATAACTGATAAAAAATTTACAGCAGTAGTTGAAGGTACCGTTAACAAAAGTTTGTTACTCTCACAAAGCAGTCGTAAATTACTTTGCGTTGAAAAGCACACGATGTTAAAGTTAGAGTCGTTGATGAGAAGCATACTTTCTTATTTTATACTTAAAATATACATTTCCTGCAAAACACTATGAACTTCATCTAACGTTTCCGGGAATGGCGGCAAAATAGATCTTCTGGCCCGAAAAATACATTTTCTAATGTTAGTAACATCTTGGCTGGAAATATCGAGTCCATTGAAGGCAACTTCTCTACGAATCAGTTTTAAAGGTCTCTCACATAATTCAGTAATAGCCTTACGTTTTACACTATTGGAAATAATTAGTCTGTTTAAGTTAACAATGACTTCATGGTTATGAATAGGGAACGGAATTTGGAGCAGTAAAAGGTAGTATTGTCATCTACACAGCCATTTGTTTACAACCTTTTATATCAAATCCTCGCCTCCATGACATACTCGCAGCTCTCTGCACGCCAACAACACGTGAACGGGACAGTTGTCGCATAAGACCGTCAACGTGCAGGTTTGCAGTTCAGAGTAGTTAAGTGCAGGTACAATGCCGAAAGTGAAACCAACTAACAATACAAAATTGAAAGACTATATTTGTAAAAGCTCCAGATTGAGTATCAAAATTCAGGAAACAACTTCTTGAATTGTCACTTCACCCATGTCCAGTTCTTAAGAGATGGGGGTCACGGTTAGAAGCTTGCAATTATTACTCACATCACCTCCACTCTGTGAAGAAAGTGGTCCAGTCTTTCGATCCCGATGACGCGGCTGCGATTCAAATACGCCAGAAACTGCTAAATGATAGAACAATCGAAAAAGAAGTCATGGATATAAAGTCAATTTTTTTTTATATTTATCGGATGCCATTATTCGATTAGAAAAGTCAGGAGTAGAACTAGTTGAGCAAATAAATATTATGAAGACTATTGTAAATAAACTGAGTGCAGTAGAAGGTGAAGTGTTGATGAAAAAATGAACAGAGTTTTGATTAAAAATGATGGGTAAATTATTCTTAGTCGAATTTCAGATGTACTAACAAAGACGTGTCCCAATGACGTCATTCAACATGTGAATTTAATTGACGTATCTTGTTTCAAGCACTCTCCAATTGTCTCTGCAGATTTACAGCGGAGTTTTTACATGTTAAAAATTTCCCTTCTTGCAACAGAGAAAAGTTGTATTTTGAAAATTTTAAAATGATATTTACAATTTATTATAACAAGGCACAGAAGGAATAATTGTTTCATCAACAATACATAGCGTTAATTGAAAATTCCATTTCGTTTCGTTCTACATTTTGTTCAACATTTAATGATACTGCAAAAGGCTATATTGTAAATATTGTAGTAGCCTCTATTGCATATATTGTAAATATTGTAGTATACGTTGTATACATATTATTACATTTCATAATATTGTAAATGAAGGTTTTAATTTAACACGCTCCTGACAGAAAAACATACAATATATTCAGATGCGAGATCTATACAGAATAAAACTATCAGCCATAAATATTTCCACTGACACGCGAGGATACAGACATTGATATTTAATTATGTATATTTGTAATGTTGTTTATTGGTGTCTTATGCGTTGCCAAGAAAAACATATGTAGTTAAAAATGAAGTGCAGATTATGTTCAGTATGTAGGCCACTATATATAATTAAACTATAACATTTGTTTATTCTGAAATACGTTTACAGCACGTTGCGTGTAAGTTTGTATGAAGTGGACTGTACTCGTCCATGCTTTGAGACCCAGCTCGCTTGACAGTCACTGAGCTACGAATATCTATACTACGTTTCACCATTCTTTATAATACTCTAAATCCCTTTAACTGGGTTGACTGACTTCGTTAGTAAACATAATGTGGGTTGAAGAATCGTTTAAGTAAATACGTGACTTAAATGTAACTTACTAGTCGCATACGAAGAGTAGGACTGGCACACACAGCACGTCATTTTATACTTATTTACTTACTTACAAATGGCTTTTAAGGAACTCGCAGGTTCTTTGCCGCCCTCACATAAGCCCGCCATCGATCCCTATACTGTGCAAGATTAATCCAGTCTCTATCATCATAGGCTAACACACCTCCCTCAAATCCATTTTAATATTATCCTCCCATCTACGTCTCGGCCTCCTCAAACGTCTTTTCCCCTCCGGTCTCCCAACTAACACTCTATATGCATTTCTGGATTCACCTGTACGTGCTACATGCCCTGCCCATCTCAAACGTCTGAATTTAATGTTCCTAATTATTTCAGGTGAAGAATACAATGCGTGCAGTTCTGTGTTGTGTAACTTCCTCCATTCTCCTGTAACGTCATCCCTCTTAGCCCCAAATATTTTCCTAAGCATCTTATTCTCAAACACTCTTAAACTCTGTTCCTCTCTCATAATGAGAGTTCAATTTTCACAACTATACAGAACAACCGGTAATATAACTGTTTTATAAATTATAATTTTGAGGTTTTTTTGACAGCAGACTAGATGACAAAAACTTTTCAACCCAATAATAACAGGCATTTCCCATATTTACTCTGCGTTTAATTTCCTCCCGAGTGTCATTTATATCTGTTAGTGTTTCTCCAAGATATTTGAATTTTTCCACCTCTTCGAAGGAAAGGTTTGAATAAGTTGACGAGAGGGTCGGCCGTGCGAGAGGAGATCGAAACATTTCTTGTGTTGCCTGCAGCGAGCTAGAAGCACAGTCTACATAGACTGTGACAAAAGTAAGATACAGTACTACCTGTTCTAATATAACCTATGCATTCTACAAAGTCACAAACTTTTAAGTAAGCCCTGATTGTTGTATTTTTATATTCCTGGCCCTAATATCGTAATTGTTATTTACTAGCAAATATGATTACAATATAAAATGTTTCGAAATATAATATTGTAAGCCTTATAAAGCACAAAATTTATCTTGTTACAGATAACTTGGAGAATGTTAGAACTCCAAAAAGAGAAAAAAATTCGTCTGAGAAAAAAATACAATTTCTTACTAACAAACTAAGGAATGCGCAGAAAATTATGTCAAGACAAAGGAAACTCATTCAAACCCTAAGAGCTGACGTACAAAAATTGAAAAAATCTCATTCATCTTTAGAATGTGATCAATCGCTGGTAGAAGATTCATTTCTTAAATCTCAGTTGAAGCTAAGAAAAAGAAAACCTATGGGAAGGCGATACACCGAGTATGAAAAAAATTTCGCACTGGCATTGCATTATTATTCACCAAATGCATATCGATACTTGAGGAAGACTTTCTGTCTGGCGACTATTCGCTCCTTACGTAATTGGCTGCAACAATTGGGTGTGGGTCCAGGTTTCAATGGGCAATAATGCAACTGCTTAAGATAAAATCGAGAAGTCTGACACCAGCTCAGAGAGTTGTTTCCATTGTACTTGACGAGATATCTTTGAAACAAAGTTTCTCGTATGATGCAAAATCAGATTTATTCGATGGCTTTGTAGAATTTGGACCGTACGAGAGTCAAAATCAAACAGAAAGTGGAGAATTGAAACCCGCAAATCAGGCTTTAGTATTTATGATTAGGGGCTTGCAAACCAACTACAAGCAGATAATAGGATATTTCCTACCTAATAATTCCACGCCCGGTGATGTTCTAAAAGATCTTCTTTCCGAAGCTATCCGCGAGGTTAGTAAATATGTGGCTAATTTCCTAAAGTAGTCGTTAGTGACCAGCCAGCCAGTAATATTAGAATGAGGAATTTATTGGGATGCGAGGTTGATAAACCATTTATTGAAATAGATGGAGAAATTGTGTACTTCTTGCATGACACACCACATCTCCTAAAGTCAGTACGAAACAACTTTAAGCGGCACGACCTTTCGTACAAAGATGAAGTATACAAGTGGCAACATGTTGTTGAACTGTATAATAAGGATAAAGATATGAATCCACGATTATGCCCAAATTTGAGACAAAAACATATAGAACTTCCACCTTTCTCGCCCATGAGGGTTTGTCTGGCTGCACAGGTGCTAAGTCATTCAGTCAGCAAGGCCATAAAAACTCATGTGTCGTTTCAGTCACAACCTGAAGAAGCTCTTCAAACAACAGAGTTTATAGAGCTAGTGGATCGTGGATTTGACTGTTTTAATTCATCGACCATGAACGATGCTAAATCCTCACGCAGGGCTTTACAAACTACTTCTTGTCATTGAACGACTCTACAAAAACTGGAAAGTCTGTTTTCAAAATTAAAAATTCTGAGCGAAAAAAAGACAAACCCACCTTGCTTTAAGGGTTGGATACAAAATATAATAGCTCTACGTCACTTGTGGAGAGATCTGGAACAAAATTTTAACTTTCGGTTCCTGCTTACAAGACGTATAACACAAGACTGTATTGAAAATATTTTCTCTGTCGTGCGTTCTAAGGGTAGTTATAACATTATCCCTGACAGCTGTAAATTCAAGTCTGCCGTCAGAGGAATTATGAGCTGCCAGCTCTTAACACCTTCAGAGAAAGGCAACTGTGAAATTGAAGTTAGTGATTTTTTAGTTACGAAGAAGGAGATTGAAGAAAGTTCATTTAGAATCTGCAGTGATTATCCAGCAACAGAAAACAGTTTTGTAGAAATCGCTGAACTTGAAGAGGACAATCATGATCAATGTATGATTCCAGATAATGCATTAACATATGTGACAGGGTGGGCTTGTAGCAGAATACCACATGAGATTTTCAAACTGGAACTAGCTAGTTTCAAATCTGAAAACTTGACAGGCATTTATCAGCATATTGCAAATAAAAAGTATGACAGTGCTAATTTTCTAATTCCCACAAGTTATTAGTTTCTTTATCTAAAATTATTCGATCAACATTTCACACGCACTTTAGAAAAATTCTTTCATCAAGCAGACAAGGTGTAAAAACCAAGTTAATGGCCCTTACTTTTAAACAAATACATCAAACTAATTCAGTATGTAAAGATTGTAAACATGTTTTCGTTAATAAGTTCCTTAACGTAATGATCAATTGTTTTGTAAAAAATGAATGTGACAGAGTAAGTTGTAGAACAGTGACTGGAAAAAAGAACAGAAAGGCTAAAATAGTAATGCATCAGTAACCTGGAGAATAGAGAGTTAATGGGACAATTAAAAAGTATGTGCAGTAGCTATACTGTAGCTTTAATGATGTTTTTCACCAATGTGATATCTCTTTTAAAAAATCTTATAATATTATTATTAGCATCATAATGTTCGTTCAATAGTTATGACAATTAAATTAACGAGAATGTAAATCTGACCGTTCTGTACTGATTTCTTTAGCTCTCATGTAATATCTAGGAGGGGTTGGAAGGAATTGTGGTAGGCCTATATAGTAATAGGCCTACCACAATTCCTTCCAACCCCTCCTAGATATGTACGTAATCAAATACAGTAGAGAGCTTCGTACGTTATTTGAAGCAATACATATTGGAAGCATTGTTCAAACCAAGCCGCTAGACAGCGCTAGTGTTTTCGTGTCGCCGCCCGACACCATGTTAATCGCGTTGCTTTCCGGTATTAGCTCTCTACAGTATTTGGATAAATCTCCAATTTTTACATTTAATTTTGTACAATATTCTGGTCACGAGACATAATAATATACTTTGTATTTTCGGGATTTACTTCCAAACCTATCCCTTTATCTGCTTCAAGTAAAATTCCTGTGTTTTACCTAATCGTTTGTGAATTTTCTCCTAACATATTCACGTCATCCGCATAGACAAGAAGCTGATGTAACCCGTTCAATTCCAAACCCTGTCTGCTATCCTGAACTTTCCTAATGGTATATTCTAGAGCAGGCCTACACAAGGTTTGCGCTCTCCGAGCCGGCTCACAGCTCATGAGCGGAATGCAGGTATTAGCTGCGCTCTGTGTAAGCGTGGACTGGATGAAGGGGTGATCTCGTACAAAATGTTCACAAAAGGTGTTAATGAAATGAATTCCCGTTCAGTGTTTACAAAACTATCTTGGACTATTATTAATTAATAAAGAAATATTTATTTTCAGAAATAATATAAATTCTATAGCTATTTAAATGTACGATATCATTTTGTGATATTTTTATTTATCAGTAGCCTACATGAAAACGGGGTTTTATGCTGTTGTCAGCTGAAAGGAACAGTAGGCCTACTGTTTGTAATGAAGTATCAGTCACAGATGTTCAATGCCTGCCTTTATTAAAGTTGATTATAGAAAACAGTTGCTCACAAATATAAATGTTTAGCCAAACATAGCAACCATTTTCACAGCCAGCCTGTGTAGTCGTGGATATTATTGGTAAGGTTTAGTCTTGTAAAACTCAACCACACTAGTAGTATTATTCAAACGGTCTTTAGCACTTAGGTCACATTGAAGATCAATAAGTTCAAGCTGTAAATCGTTAAATGTTAAATCTTATGTTTTATTTAACGACGCTTGCAACTGCCGAGGTTATATCAGCGTCGCCCGTGTGCCGGAATTTTGAGCCTGTCGTATTTAAGCACACTTAAATGTTACGTATGACATTGTTTCAACTAGTGTTGAAGAAATTTAAAACTTCTTTCCAATTAAGACTAGATCTTGGAACCTAGAATTAAATTCATTTTGAATTTCAATTAATATTTGCACATTATCTTTTAACATAGCTTCATCACGAACAGTTTCTATCGTTCGAAAGTGAGCTATATTACTTTCTCGAAACTGACTTGCGAAAAAGTGTAAGTTTACGACTGAAATCTCGTAATTTATTCAACATATCAACAATGAGCTGGCCTTTTCCCTGAAGGGAGGTATTTAAATTGTTGAAGATTAGTAAATTCTAACGTTTGTAACTACCCTATCTTATGTAATAATGAAACTTTCAACTCCTGAACCTTTTTACTGCGATCTTAACCAACAAAACCATCGTATCTCTGTGTGGACTAGTAATGATGCATTATATTATGTTTTCCTCTTTGTTTCAAACTTTTGTGGCAGATAAGTATAGACTCCAGCTGCTGTGAAAAAATAAGCATTTTCCCATCCAATATGGAAAGAATTTGCCGGATGATCACTTTTCCGTCTTTTAGATTTCTCCATTATGTAGCCGTAGATAGGCAAAGTGAAATAGCTACTGATAATACAGACTACACCAGATAGCTGCGTGGACTATCCTTTACCTATGCAGGCATATGTCATTCCGACGTAACTTTCCGGCGAGCTGTTTGGACGGCTCTTCCGCTCCCAAGCAGCGGCCGCGCTCAATGAGCGCAGTTTGTGCAGGCCTGTTCTAGAGCGAAGTTAAAAGGTAAAGGTGATAGTGCATTTCCCTGCTTTAGCCCGCAGTGAATTGGAAAAGCATCAGATAGAAACTGACCTATACGGACTCTGCTGTATGTTTCACTAAGACACATTTTAATTAATCGAACTAGTTTCTTGGGAATACCAAATTCAATAAGAATATCATATAATACTTCCCTCTTAACCGAGTCATATGCCTTTTTGAAATCTATGAATAACTGATGTACTGTACCCTTATACTCCCATTTTTTCTGCATTATCTGTCGAATGCAAAAAATCTGATCAATAGTCCATCTATTACGCCTAAAACCGCAATGATGATCCCCACTGATAATGACCGCAGATCTCGCATCTCGCAGTTATAGAAACCATTCACTATCTCTCATGTAGTCCAGATTTGTGTGAGCCGGGCCTCGAACGTCGCATGCGTCGGTTCAGAAAAACAAAGGCTTAAAATGAGTTTAGTAGGCCTACGTCATATTTAAATGACATACCTATTTATTGAAGAAACGTTTAATCCATCTTCGGTTGCGTCAAACACAATAACTAAAGTAATATGAATAACAAATTTATTATGCAATATTATATTTGAAGAGATTGGATTAGTAACTCACATACTGTACACTACATTATAATATTTTGAAATTAGTATTTTTTTAATTGTTATTAAACTCTTCTATCATTACATCACATGTTGTCGTTGTTTAGTCAGTTTTCCGAAGACAGGTCTAAACATCACAAGTGATGCCAACATGTCACTTATGAGGAAACTAAGCCAGGTGATAATGGGGGTAGGATGATCAGTTCCTTTTCTCCTCCACTGCATACATCGCCGACTAGCTACATATTACACTAAACAGACTTCAGATATATACAAACAATTGTTCTTCCTTTGACACATATCGTTAAGTGAGTTATACTGCCTGATAATATTATGTATGTACATATGAGCCAGAACCTCATTCTGAGGTAACACCACATTTAGTGTGTAGTATATGAAACTAATGTTGAAACAACCGAATGAAGTTAAAACTATTTAACATCATCTTATGATGGGTTAGTTCATTTTAGGTTAGGCCTACGTTGCTAAGCTATACACACTCCAGTAATAAATGTTTCTTAGTTTCTGATATTTTATTGTTATTAAATAACAAATGAAATCATTCTAAAGGCCAGTGCCTACACTGACAGGGCACACGACCTTCGGAATTATGATTTTACTGTGGTTCAGTTAGATATTCTAAATCGCTTTCTGTATTATTCAAAATATTCATTTCTGATATATTGTTTAATCTAAACCGCATGATATTCTCTTTGAGAACTATCCTTGCCCGTCTTTGTAAGAATTCATCTTCAAACTATAAACAAGCATCTTAAAATATCAAGTACAGCATTTTCCTCGCCATTATGAAAATTATCGTCGTTAATGCAGGGTTAATTATTTAAATGAGCAAATATTGACGAATTAACTTAAAGGCTGTTTAAAGCGAACTTAAGACCCAATTTGTGTTTGTGAAATGCATTGTACTCTTTAGTGCCAATTAAAGATACTTTAAATGGCAATTAAAGTTAAGCATGTTTGGTGAAATCTGCCCATAGTCTGCTTCCGAAATTGTAGGAAGCGACCATAAATATTATAAAACTCCTTTCCTACATATCAAGACACCAGCGTATCTCAAAGAATAACTACTTACATACAGTAGTTCTACTTGAGATTCGAAGTTACGCATGGACATGGGTTCGAAATCCAGTTGTGTAGATTATCTGGTTAAGGTGTTTCAGAGATTTTTCCCAGCTTTAAGACAAATATCAAATAATCCCATGACGAATTCTCAGACTCCTCTGGCTGAATGCCTTTTCGCTGTCACTCATTACACCAACGTGCGACGGTCGGTAACATCGCAGTTGATACGGCGTCGCTGATGAAGCACAGTCAGTATGACATACAGTACATGCAGTATGTATCATACAGTAGCGTAGGCTATATGCACATGCAAAGAGCTCTGATTGTAGCCTTGCAGACAAAGATTGATGATGTAAAACAGTGCCGGCAAATGCGACCCTCAAGGGCCCGTTTACACAAATTTCAAATGTAATTAATACACAAGGTTTATACTACATTAGGCATTGCAGCCCGAAAGAGCAGAAGCTCGTCCTGGGGCGCAGAAACATGGCACTGGAATCTCTCGAAACGTCCATTTTGTGCGGACAGCAGTGTAGATACAGTTCGATCTTTCCCGTGCATACCGGTAGGTATACAGGTTTGTAACCGCGCTGGTTTCACTGCTTCCCTTCTATTAAGGTGCTGCAGGGGGGGCTGGCGAGTCAGTTTTTTATGCTTAACAAAAGGTGACCACGAACTCCAATGGATGTCAAAAATAGTAATACGCAAGTGAATTTAAGTAGGATTGGTGTGATGTATTTTTTTTTAAAGATTCCAAATAGGGAAATGGTCAATGTGTTGTATGTAAATACATGTCATGTATGGATAATATAATTTAAAGGAGGATTGTAATGTGCTCCACGCCGATAAATACATAGTTATGAAAGATTGAAATTGTTTTAAACATTGGATGAACACGAAAATAAGCTTGCTCTTTTCACGACATCTTTTCCTTTTTTAAACCCGAGGTTGTGCCATCTCATTTACAATTTCAGTTAATAGATTTAATAAATTATAAAAGATGAACGTTGACTACAAAGAAGTGGATGTAGCAGTTACTATACATGCATCTCAATCTAATTGACTTTCCTGAGATAAGTAAATTTACGGTCAATATTACATCTACTGTTTGTTTGACAGGATATACGCTTACTAATAATTTTCCCTACTATGTGAAGAATTAAACCGAGGGTCAGTGTAACGAATAGTAGATTAAATAGATTCTATAACTCGGATATTGACATTACTAGGCCTAAAAACAAAGCTACTGTCCGTTAGTCAGGAGAAGACGAGCGGAAAGAATGTGACCTTCTTGACTATCGCTGTTGATTATTATAAACATCGCTCAGATAAGCATCCCAGTAGCCAGATTATTACTGGTGCAGGAAACATGAGTAACAATGCGTATGGAAATTAAAGCTAAGTTGAACAGGAGACCTAATGTTTCCGCTTACTGCAGTACAAATATTTCACGCGTTGTCGTACGTTATCTGTTCACATTCCTTCCTCCTCAGTCCGCTCTCGTCTTCTCCTGAGTCACCGACAGTACATTATTATTGGTGCATATAGGTATCTCAGTAATTGCAATAATCCATACGCTGAAACAGTGAATTGTTAATTTGTTTAGTAATTTATTTTTAAAATAATACATGTAGTGGTGACAATATCCCTTATTTCCTATATAGGAAGGAAACATGAAATGCATTTATCGCAGCATGGACAACCCTTATACACGTCACACTATCCGCTTCTCGCGGTAGTCAACATAGCTTCCAGTTCAAACTCGCTTGGGCTCGAGTCAGATCTTGCACGTACTACGTATTCATTTACAAATCGGGCAGCAAGCTTTGCCGGAGCTTGTTTAAATGTTCCTACAGTATATATTATCAACAAGAAATCCAAAGTAACTGAAGTTTTCTATCTCTAACTCCGAAATTTCTTCACTTTAGAATTAATGCAAGGAATTAATGGGTTCAATAAATGTACAATAACACATTAATTTAAATGTTATACGGGTCATTCCACATAAATATCAACCTCATCTCCATTTTCGAAACTATCCAAACCGCATCATGTGATATATGTATGAAATCCTCAAAGTCTCTACTTTTCGGATATGAAAACCGCTTTTGCATGGGAGAACTGATATTGAAGTGAATTTGAAGAATTGTAGTGGAAATAATTTATATTGCGAAAGTTGACAAAAATGCATTAAGTTTAATTGATCATGATACTTAGGAATTACGATTTAATGACGGGACCAAGTTCACAAGGAACTTTAAAACTTCCTTTATTATTAGAGTACCCGTTTGATTCGAAAATCTTATGGACTGCAATTTCAGTCGTTGATATCTAACGGTAACTCTACTGCGTCATGTCCGGAACGAAATTTAGGTTTTTTCCTCTATAAAAAGTTAACCGTTGGATTTTTTTCTTAAACTTTATTTCCTCTTAGAAAATTTAATTTGTCATCTAAAACTATATAAGCGATTTTTTTTCGATTTTTTTCATTTAAGGGCACTTTTTGTGAATTGGAGGTGCATCATGTCCGAAACGAAAATTCGGCATTGATTTTCGAGACAGAGTAATTGCTCGTTCTTACGTATTTATTTAAATTAAGTAATATAAATAGGATCATGATAATGGTGCAATAATATCACTTCTCACCTTCTCTTATCCACCTCTTGTTCATTCAAGATAGACAGTGTTCAAGTAAATAAAACAATCAATAGTGGATTGAGTCGTTTCCATCGTGTCATTATCGAAACCAACGAAGAAATCCAAAGAAACTAGCATTTGAAGAGGAATAGAAGGAGAAATACTTTAGTTGTGAGTTAATTGCACATTCATCATGAATAATGTGTAATATTTAAACTGACTACCAAATAACAGAAAAAAATCAAATTTAAAAAAATGAAACAGAAAGGATCCAATATAAGGTACATTAAAATAAATTAAACTTAACGTTGCCTTAGTTTAATCCACCGTCCGCCTTTGAGCACGGAAACATTGAACATTTTTGAGTATAAATATAGCCAACCCCGTGTCGATACATACTTATGTTAATTCGGAAAAAATTAATGCTATTTAAAGATGAAAAACAGCAAAGGTAGCTTGAGTGAGATCGTGGATATATTATTGAAAACGTTGCTGCCCAGGGTCATCATTCACTGGTTTGTGACAAAGGGACAGTCGTTACATTTAAGGAAAGTTCGTAGTTATGATGGTGAAAACTTGGTAATACAGGTATATTTCGCTGAAAACTGCATAGTCCAATACCAAGATGAGGTACAAAGTGCGCATTGATGTCTGGGTTAAATTTCAATTTTCACGGCTGTAGTGTGGCGAAAATGATACAAAATGAATTACGCCAGAGTGTCGGATTATTTATCTCATGACAAGCTTGCAGTATCTTTGCTCATTGGCTATACAATCATATACCTTCATTTCAAATTAATAAAGATACAATAATGCTGCAGTAATATCACTTCTCACCTTCTTTTATCCACCTCTTGTTCATTCAAGATAGACGGTGTCCAAGTAAATAAGGCAGAGTCAATAGTGGACTGAGTTGTTTCCAGCGTGTCATTATCGAAACCAACGAAGACATCCAGAGACAGAGCTGCCTCACAATTGAAACAGCAGCGGTTTAATTTTATGTACGAGTATTTGACAACCATAAACTCTAGGCACATTGTTAACTGGATATGGAGCTCTAGTGGTCATCGAATGGTGCTGTAGGCGGTGTGGGGGGAACGGTGAAGAGGTTTATAAACAACTATTAATAGGTATCTTTTTTCTGAAGAAGCAAGTGCTAGGCTTGCGTCAATCAGAAACTAAAGGGAAAAATATTATGCTTATCTTATCACTGAGGAAGGGTCAAAGGTAATGCAACTGACCTCTCTTAGCTCGCTGTGGCAAAATGTGAAACGAATAGCTTCGATACATAAAAAAAAAAAAAAAACATTACGTTGAGCCTATGGGAATAGGTCATAGGAGAAGGTGTACTGTATAAACATATTCTCAATGCAAAACAATTAATTTCTGGCATTTTAAGTAATGTAATGTTTGAAAAATGAACTTAAAACAAGTCTCGTTATATTTTAAATAAAGTAAGTCATAACCAGGGAACGGATTTATATGGACTAAAAATATATGAAATATGTAAATATATATGTAGTTATTTTTACCAAAATATGGAATTAAATATGGATTTTTACCAAAATATGGAATTAAATATGGACTTAAAATTATAAAAAAATGACTATGTACGTTAAATATTGGTACATTTTAATCAAACTAAACAAAAAATATAATGGACGTACCTTATCTTCCAATGTAGTTTCAACAAAACACAATTTTTATTGTCTGTTACCATAACAATAGGTTACAAACATTTCTTTCAAGTGCTGAAAAGTGAATCTTCTTCTATTGTCTCTGAGGATAGATTTATACTGACTAAAAGAGCGTTCGACGTCACAAGAAGTAACTGGTACATAATTCAATTTCACAATGTCTGCTGGGGATAAGTCCAAGTTAATCTTCACTGTTGATTCACCACTCATCACAGCAACAACCTTTTGTAGTTCTTCATATCCAGGGTTTTTTGAAAGTACAGTGTCCACCTTAGCTCTTACTGCATCTGCAACTTTACCTCTACCACGATTCAGTTGTTCCACAGTACTATTTTGGAGACTTTTGAGCGTTTTTATGATGCATGAAAATGTATGCTGAATGTGAGCTAAGTCATTCTTCACACTTATGTCACAGGTAACTGTTTTCGCAGTATCAATTGAGACTGCATCTTCAGAGTCCAATGCAAGGAGAACATTGTTAATAGAGTCTATATGTTCGGCATAATATTCAACTGCTTCTAGCCATGTACCCCATCTAGTTAAAATTGGCTTTGGTGGCAATGGAATTTCAGGGTACATTTCTTTCAACACGTTAACTCTACTGGGAGCTTTGAGAAATACTTTTTTCACTGATGAAATCAACAAATCTACTTTAGGGAAATTGTCTCTGACCACTTCTGCCACACGATGAAATGCATGCGCCACACAAGTAAAATGAGTCAATTTAGGATATACAACAGATAATGCTTGTCCAGCTTTGACCATATAAGGGGCAGCATCGCTAATAAAGAATAACACATTATCGTACATAATACCCTTTGGCCACAGGATACCCGTAGCTTCGTTGAACAGTTTAACTATAGTTTTGTTATTGCACTTTTCTAGAACATCACAATGTAAAAGAATTCGTTCAGAATATTGTTCACTTAACAAACCGATAACTACATTACCAACAAGTCTACCTTCTTTGTCGGGAGTCTCATCAATGGAAACCCAAATTGAACTATCTTTAATTTCATATCTTATCTTCTGTATTGTCTCATCGTAGATGGATGGAGCATACGTCTTCCTAAGTGTTGACTCATCCGGGATTGTATGTTGAGTATATTTTTCAAGGAATTCCCTGAAGACCTTATTCTTTAGTTTGTAGAGAGGAATATCAGCAGAGATGAGAGAACGGCACAGGTCGATGTTAAACTCAGATCTTACATTCGATGTTGTTGGTTGTGTTAAAAACAATTGTCTCTGCTTGGAATTTAGTTGTTTGTTGGCCTGATGTTTACTAGTTGTAATGTGTTGTTGCACCAGGAACTTTTGTGTAGATGATACTGCACACTGACACAAATTACAAAATAATATTTTATTGTTAGTTGATAAACCATCTTCTTTAAATTCTGAAATGTAACTTGTTAGTTTTGATTTTAAATTGACTGAATGACGTACTTTTGGCATATTTACTGTCTTTATAGTATGATTTACAAAACTGAACCTATGTGTACTCTGACTGGCATTTAACTGTTGAGCTGCACAACTGAAGTCTGTTAAAAATTTTAAATTAAATTAATTCAGTTTTGTAACTTACTTTCCCATTGTTGATAGGACTGCTAATTTTCAAATAACTCTGATGTTAAAGGGATTACTGAACATGTGTTTAAATCTCTATTGTTGAAATGTATTTTTAAAAGTTAATGGAATTTTGTTTTGTTTTATTGTTAAACCTAATATAATATGGACTGTTTTATATGAAATGTGGAAAATATATGGAAATTAACGAAAATATGTACTAAACTCTAAAATATGGAAAAATATGGAAAATAAAAGTAGGATTTTTCAACCCTACACATTGTGAAACATAAAGATAATGCAAAATATAAATTATATTAGCTTTATAAGTAAATATGTATTTACATATAAATCCTTTCCCTGGTCATAACAGTTACAGTGAATTCGTAGTCCTGAAATTTGAGAATAATACAGTAATACAAATTAATTACTGTCTGATAGTCGAGCTATTGAAAGTAATTGAAATTCATACGTCAATGATGTATTGGAATCCCTAATTTGTTAACAAAAGTTTTTTTTTAATTGTAATTACACATCTAAGTCAGGTTTTTCACATTGTTAGTGTAATCTTTATGTAATATTATAATAGCATGTTAAGAAATATATACAATTTCATAACTTTTTATAAAGGCATTTTCGGACGTCATGTCCGGAACGAATTTCTCTCGTCATGTCCGGAACGCACGTTTCGTTTATTATCTGGCGAAGTTTTCTTCGTATAAAGTTCCAAAAAGTGTTAGAATAAACCTTGAAGAATGAGTAACTTCCCATATTTTTTTCATTTGAAAAATCTAAAAAAATACGCAGAGATTTAGGGTTTTTCAAAAAGGGAAAGTAAGCGTGTATGAAATGCGTCGTGACCGGAACGAAAGTTTGACCCCAATTTTGTCGCTACCTCATCATAAAAACTATTTATAACCCTAACATACCTACTGTATCTCAGGTAAAATAGGGTTCTCTGTAAAATTGGAGTATAATAAATAAATGTTTGTTTCAATCGAAAGAGGACAGATTCAAGAACATCTGTCACGTTTTCCCCCCGAAAAAATATCACAGAAAGTAACTGATTAATGGGTTTAACCAAAAAAATGTAGTCCCAGCGTGATATCCGGAACGACATGACTAATAATCAGGCTTAGGATCCGAGACAACTTGAAATGAAGTTACAGTGCAACGGAGTACAGACGGAGTAAGGTAGCGCGTTGAGTTTTATTTACCTGTGCGGTAATGTACAATCCGGTTCGTGATTAGAGGTACAGTATTCTTCCGTCTCTCCCTACGAAACGAACCCAGGCCATCATAGTGAATTTTCAATTCATAGCGAACAGTTTTTTCGAACTAATTGCAGGTATGTACATGGTTGTTCATTGTAACGCTAACGCCCTCAACGCCCCCGAGGTGAGGTATGTATTTATTTTATTGGGTAATTTTACGACGCTGTATCAACAACTAGGTTATTTAGCGTCTGAATGAAATGAAGGTGATAATGCCGGTGAAATGAGTTCGGGGTCCAGCACCGAAAGTTACCAAGCATTTGCTCGTATTGGGTTGAGGGAAAATCCCGGAAAAAACCTCAACCAGGTAACTTGCCCCGACCGGGATTCGAACCCGGGCCACCTGGTTTCTCTGCCAGACTCGCTGACCGTTACTCCACAGGTGTGGACGTGAGGTATGTATCCTACTTCATTTTTCACAGTCACTAGATTGTACTATTAACAGTAGAATATAACGCAGCACATTGACGTCGTTGTTTACATTCACAGTATGTCTGTCTACTATGTTCAAGGAACTCTATAATCAAGTTGCGCGTACATTGGTTGCTAAAGTGTTCCGGATCCTAAGACTGCTAATAATAATAATAATAATAATAATAATAATAATAATAATAATAATGTAATAATTACATGTAGACTAATCTTCACAAAATCATTTGACAAAAATCGTTAGAGCGTTTTTCATCGGTTTTAATCCATCTCACTTCTATGCTAAGGCAAATAGTTGTCCCCTAACAATTTAAACTTTATCTTTAATCACGTCAGGTACAGAATGTTTTTCAAGCATGTCAGGAAAAATTAATTTTCCAGAATATTTTCAATATTTTACTGCCTCGTATATCATCTTAAGGGCAGTGGGTAGTGATGCCTGTGAGATTAAAGATTTTCAGTACAAATTTTAGTTTAATATTTCTAGGCGTTTAGTGTTCAGAGTGGAATAACTTTTTCCATGGTTATACAATAAGTCGTTCTTAATGCAGTAGTATAAAAGACAACTAATTTGTTTCGTATCCAAGTGCAAAATATAGGCCCTAACTGATAAACTGTTTTCCCACTTTGTTAAATGTACCTCAATCTTCAGGTGCACATTACTTGCTACAATCTTCAGTCGTATACCTTGAATTTTTTTAAGTTATCAAATAATGTATATTGTAAACTCTAAAGCAAAATTTAGTTAAATATTTCAACCTTAGTGGAACAGAAAAAAATTTTAACTTTGATTAATAACTTTTGTAATTTTTGCAATGCATATACATTTTTCTCTCGTGTTACATGTGTGATATTCTTTAACCCGTAGGCTTACTTTGTAGAACACAAGCTGCAGAAAATACTGTAAAATTTTCATGTAAATTTATTCAGTAGTTTCAGAGAAAAATTCACACAAGTTAAAAATATATATCAACTTACGGAAAACTGAATTTTAAAAAAGAAGGATGTATGAATTACATGCGCCACCAAATTTAAAGAAACAATTTAATATTGTTTTAAAGAGCAAGTTTTGTACTTACATTTTAAACACAAAATAAAAAATAGTATTTTTGACTCCTCCTCACTACCTGGTTCCCTTACCCGTATGTTAATTTAATAACGATTCCTAAAATAATCAATTATTTAAAAACAAATTACGTAAGTATAATATTTGTTATTTTATATTTATTTACGTAATACAACAAGCACTTGATACAAATTCATTCGCTTACTAATAAAGAAGAAAATACCAAACAGAAAATAGTTAATAGGAGATCATGAGTCTTGGAGCGGGTGTCTTGCTTCCCAGTAGGCCTACTTTTCCCATACGTTCTTAGTCAAGGCACATAAGTACAGTGTAATATAAAATTAAGAAACAGTAAATTGAGGCCTATTAATTAGGCCAAGAAAAATGGCCATGTTTATAATAAAAACTGGGAACCGTGCATAAATTAACATAACATGTTAATGCTTTGACACGGAAATTGGCCGCTATTCAGAGACAGTCTCACCTCGGAATAGCTCGGGAATCATCATTTACACTCCTGCGTTTTACATAGAGCAGGGCTAGGTACCGGGAGCGAATCTAATCGGGGACAATTAATATTCATACATTACGGCATCAACGCTGCGTATTGTTCGGCGGGGAAGAAAGAGGTTGAAGAGAAGTCATACGCATAGCCGTGAGATAGTAGAATTAGATCTTGGTGTTCAGCCTTGACATAGAGAGACTCGAAGGCCGGTATTAACGAGAAGAAAGAGCTATATCGCTAAGCCATAATGCCTTTGTAGGGAATATGTCGTTTCGTGACATAGCCTACAGATACGTCGCTGCTACGACTTTATTTCATCCTCGGACCTCGTTAATATTTCCCCGTTAATCCGAACGACATTTGGACAGATTCATGCTATTGGGAGCAATCATTTTCCGTGTCAAAGAGTGGTAGATATGTACTATAGGGTTCGCGGGTTCAAATTCTGCCAAGGACAAAGATTTTTTAAAGGATGGTGAACTAGCGAGCATGGCTTCTTTCGAAAGGAGGACGGTATATAACTGATTGACCCATACCGGTATCGTTTTTAATTGGTTTATTTTACGACGCTTTATCAACTTAATGATTATCTGGCATCTGAGTGAAATGAAGATAAAATGAATGCCAGCGAAATGAGTCGAGATTCCAGTGCCGAAAATTACACAGCATTTGCTCTTAATGGTTCAGAGAAAGCGACCTCTGTCCGGTGCCCATTCTGGCTGCGTATTATCTTCCTAAAAGTGACCTGCTGGCGTCTGCTGTATACGAATAGAGCTAACCTCCCCAAAAACCACGAATAGAATAGGGTGTGGTTAGTATATACTGTAGCTGACGGCGTGTTTCCTCAACAAATTTATTCATAACTCCATGATTTGACTTTTGGGAAACTACTAAAATTGACGAAAAGCAATAATTTTAATTTGATGTAGTTAATATTTACGACTTAAAGATTGTATTGTTGAGTAGTCTATAATGTATGGTGTAGTTTACAAGGAGCGTTAGTGTGTTTCCTTTGATGTTCCTTTTGTTCAGTGTTTTGATGTATTAATGACTTGGTCTGTTATTTTATCTTGTGTTGTCATGGAGACAGGTACAATAAAACCTCCCTAAAACGAAACGCGATCGTTCCAGAATTTTTTTTTTCCGTTTTCACAGGTTTTCGTTTTACAAAGGGTTGAGTTTTGGTAAAGCTAAGAATAGACTATTGCAATATGCTCACTGTAGGAAGAACACAATGAAGAAATAATTTGAAATCAGAGTTACTATAGTAGGCCTACATGGAAAGTAAATTTTATTTTCATAATTATTAACTTACGTAATTGCAGCCTCTCTCTCTTTCTCTCACTCCCTCCCTCCCCCCTCGCTCTGCGTCCTAGTTTCTGGGCCCACATTTCTTTGAAAGTGCATTGCCGCGACTTTTTTTTTTTTGAAGGGAACGTTGTAGGCCAGTGGTCGTCAGCACTCGCTGAAATGTGCAAAGGGTACGCGGTGCTGTCCGGTGTGCACCGCCGTGCAACAGGGAGAGATAGAGAGCATACCCTCTAGCAGCTACGGAGTGCACCCTTGTGCACTGCGTTTTCCGCGGGTAAAAAACTCTAGCCCCAGCGTGCTCTGTGCTGACGACCCCTGTTGCAGGCTTTCCTTCGCGTCCTGCATCAATTCAGAGCCTAAATTACACCTTCATCCATCGGTTGTGTAACTGAAGTTGTGTTTGATGGAAAATAGATTAACTTCACGTTAGACAAATCCATCCTGGGATGGCAGGTAGCATTGTCTAAAAACAGTATGGCTTTACGATCTTGACGTTTCATTGCTCCATTAAAATTATGAAGCCACTCTTCCATGATAGAACTGGTCATCTAGGCTTTTTTTTTATTAAATCGCACAGTTTACTTTATTCACATTGTTATTTAACACTGTATTGGCATATTAACACAAACTCTGATTGAATAAACGGAAATGTGAAACTAAATTAACATTACACTACAATTATTCAGTTTTATTCTACTCGCTCTGTCCTTTATCACTGTATTGGCTTGTTAGCACAAAACTGAGAATAAAGTAATGATAATGCAAGACAGAAGAAGTAATGGTACAGGAGGTCAGTAACCTGCCCGGGTTCTTGACAGTAAGCGCAGAATATTGACAAAGAATAGCGAAAGTCGTCTAGATCATTGAATGTACAGTCACACAAAAAATTATGTCATGCTTCGTACAGTATTATCGCAAGATTAAAAATGGTTTGAAAGAATTTAGCAACAGTTATGCTTAAAATTATCCGTTTCAGTCAGGTTTTTTTTTTACCTAAATGGTGCCCAAAAAGATTCCGTTTCCGCGTTAGCCAGTTTTCCGTTTTAAAGTATTATTTTATATAGGAAATCATTCCGTTCCTAAATTTATTTTTCGTTTGTGCAGGTTTCCTTTTTATAGAGGGTACCTTATAGGAAGGCTTTACTATATATTAATGTTAGTGTCGATCATAGGGATCGTGTTGCACTGTGTTTTACACTCCGCGGGCGCATATTTCCATAAATAGAGGCCTGTTGCTTGGTAAGGATTAGGATAGGTTAGGTTAGATAAGGGGATAGTTGAGAGACATGAGGCTAGGGAATGTGGCAAGGTTAGAGTAGGTTAGATGGTGGACTAGCTGACAGGGATCGATAACTCTCATATGATTAGAGATATTATTTCTTTCAGCTGAATTATATTGGTTAGTACGTATTATCCAAGTCAAATCAAGGAGTTCTGAATAAGTTTTGAGAAAACGCGTCGTCAGCTAAAGTAAATAATTACCCGAATCTTTTCATAGACATCTCAGATCAAATTTTTATTAGTCCCATCCAACAGTTCACATAGGCCTACTTATTTTCATTCTAAACACATGCACTCGTAAATCTATTTGAAATCAAATGGAACTTCCACAATACTAAAAACAAAAACATAAATTCGAAAAAAAAAGTAGTAGGCCTGTACATCAGTAATGAATAGTTTATCGAAGACTGTGATTTATTAAAATTTTTAACTTCAACATTTACTTTCGAACCTGTTAAAAGAAATGTTATATTTGCTGGAGACATTTCCTTTTATACGAAAATTAATCCGCACTATTTTTAAGCACACCCATAGCTTATGCACAGCTAGTTGTAAATATGGAAAAAGTTAGGAAGGGAATATTGTATAATTCTTAATACCGGCTCTTTTGAATATATAAATCAGCGCATTTCATACTCAAATTCGACGCTTCTGGTATGCTAAAAGAGTATAATTAGCGCTTTCGAAGAACACCGCGTGAAAGATTCCTGCTCCTAAATCGGAGGGTTCCACACCATTTTCTGATTATTTCTCCTCCTCGTTAAAATTCACCCTCGAATGCATCCCAATACACCCGTAAAATTTCAGCTGTAATAATAATAATAATAATAATATAATAATAATAATAATAATAATCGTGTAATAATATTATTATCAGGCTGTTAATGATACTGTATAAAGTACTAGGCTATATAGCACAATGAAATTGATGATAATGGCATGAGATCGAGGATTCACCATTTGATTGCCTGACATTTGTTTTATAGTTGTGGAAAACTTCGAAAAATCCAACCAGCTAATAAGCCCAAACGGTTATAGCAGACATGGGGAAAATGAGAGGGACTCGCTTTTTGATTTATTAACCCACACCACTTTCCAACAGCAGCGATACGCTTACTTCCATCTTTGGACTTCTGTTTGTACATAAGACGGCACCGGTGGCGGAACGCGATCGGATTATAACCATTTCGTTCTATTATTATTGAAATCAGTAAGGTGCTGCACAACTACACATAAATATATTATATTTAATTAAATGTAACCAAAATAATACTCTTACAGATAATACTATTTTATTATATAACATAAAAATAATACTCTTTTATCACAAAACATAAAACTAATACTCATTGTTACGGTTTTTACGACTGTCTGCCTGACATTATCAAGACATCGTGCTTTAGTACGTAATGCCTCTCTATGTATTATGCAGTGAATTGCAACTAATTCATCTGATGATCCATTAATGAATTTTATAAATCATCATAATGTAGCTACGGAGCCATTATGTTTCCCTATTATTGCTGGGGTGCCATGTGTGCAATACAAATCAATTTTTCCTAGGATAATTCATATTTTGTCACAACATCAAAGACAGCTTCGAAAATATCATTTCCCCTTGTATTGCCTCTCAAAGATACAAAATCAAGAAAATCTCCAAATATGTTGAGTTCAGAATTCACACTCCGTAGAAAAATGGCTAATTGCCCAGTGTCGTTTGAATCTTTTCGTCGATAGCTAAAGAGTACCATAGGCTATCAACTCTCTCAATTTTAATTTTTTCTGATCTTCAATGTCCTTAGCTATTTCCTTAATTTTGTCTGTGATAGTTCACCAAGAGAGACTTATTGATTTAAATACTTCACTTTTTTTCCGGACAAAGACGCTCGGGGACAATCATTCATTAGACATTCTCTAATAAATTCTCCTTCCGAGGAACATTTCAAATTTTTGACTATATGCTTCGAGATGAGATAACTGACTCGAATTACGTTTGTTCCTAAACAGACTGAAATGGGCTCATGTCTAGTTTCCTTTAAGTCATAACTTTCTGAGACGGTTTAAGCCTATGCAGAAGGAATATAAAAAGTATACTTTTAAATATGCGTAATTCGGAATATCTTAAAATCACAAACATTTTGTAAAAAGTAGTACACATATATAATGAGACACCCAACTATTTAAATGACAACCACAATGTGAAAAATGAAATGAAATAACAATTATTGAAATGCACCTGAAAAACATAGTTCACTGTAATCCTTCGCGTGAACAGTGTTAAAATGCCGTCGCACTTTAAACAAACAAAATTGCTTATCATTATGAGCGATAAAAAAAGTACTTTAGTTCCCATTCGTATTTGAAAACATATTTCTTTGCTCTATCATGAGATATGACTCCACCACTGATGCCCACTCAGATGTTATGAAAGACTTACTGGTACTTGCTTAGTAAAGGTAGGCAAATCGTGGTAATGGGTGGAAGAGGTTAAAACACGGACAGAGACCAGGTGAGGGAACACAAAAAGAGGCACTTTTCCCCATGACTGGGTTATAAAATCCACTCCCGAACGTCAAACGCGTCTAACTCCTGAGCTGCACCGGAGGCCATTTTTATTGTTTACGTTTGTTCGGAGGTCGAGGACACAATGGCAATTAAAGTAAACACCGTATTTATATAATAATTGTAATTAGGTGACTTATTGAGCAAGATATTTGTTGTAGTTATCGCAACACTCGTAAGTATAAAGTGAGCAAAGTAGCTTTCTTATTGAAATAAAACTGCATGATGGAACTACTATAAGGAAAGCACGGCGAAAATAATAATTTATTATACCGTGAGTGCGTTTGGGCTTGTAGCAAGCCCGTAATTATTATAGACCTCGAATTTTCAATCGAAAACTCCCTAGCGGCTTTTATCTTAGGTATTTGTAAATATATATTGCAATTGGAAATGAGTTTTGTCTGTCTGTTAATATATCGGAACGTCAAACTTGACGATGGATCACTGTTAACATATTCACATTAATTGTCTATAGTAATATCACAAGAAGTATGAGATTTGCCGATAAATCCACAAGCGAAGCGAGTGGATTTATTTGGGAAATCTCAGACTTAGAGTGACATTTATTAGGACTATTTCGTGAATAAAATAAAATGTAAACAATATATTCCTAAGATTCGCTCACAAAATGTTAATAATTTTGTAGTATATTTATGAATACTTAACTTATTCAGACATTGTGAAGTTGAAATAGACGAATAACAATTACTGCAATAAATTGAATGTTATTCAGTAATGCCAATTGAGAAAAGCGGAATACATGTTTAAAAATGTTAATTACATATACTGGGCTTTTCTCTTGTTATAACAAATACGTTTTCATTACCTGCTGAAATCATAATTTAATTTAAACATTTTATAGTATAATTACAAATAACCTGTTTAATACATTAATTAAATGAACAATTGTTATGAAAGAATGTTTTCTTTAGATAAAATGTACAGTTGTCAAAAAAAAAGTGGCCGCACTCGTGAACAGCGAATATTTTCAAAGTCCACTTCGGGTCGCGGCAATGTTACACGATGCATGTGCTTGTACAAGCAGTTCCGGAACTATGAAAGTGTTCCTTCCATATCTGCGCCTAGTAGACCAGCGGTAGAGTGCTTGTTTAATGATTCAAAGGTTGTGGGTTCGGGCCTTCTTCAAGTTTTCATTTTATTTTTTAATCATTCTTTAGCGATGTAATTGATATTCAAATTATAATTCATATCCAGTTATCGTTGTTTATGGATATCACGTTATTTATATTTTGTTATCGTTCTTTAGAGATATGAATAAAATTCAAGTCATCATTTGTATTCTGTTATCGTTTTATAACGATATGAATAATAATAATTATTATTATTGTATCTCCAATGGGGGTTAGCCCTATTTTACATTTGTATGTTAGGACTATAGTTTTATACACAAAAAAAGATAAGCATAAAGAGAAATAGAAAAGAAAATTAAATTAGCTTACACGATGTAAACAAAACATAAACAATACGTAAATTAGGCATTGCGATTGCAAAACAAATATCAGTTTGTTGAAACATTTGAAACAATTTGAAACATACAAAAACATTAACAACACACATACGTAACACTTCTATAACACAAATATGCAGCTTTCCGTAACATACATCATAAATTCATACACAATAGTCACACAAACACAATCAAACTATAATTACGACATTGCGACGACATCAAGCATCCCATAACTGACTCACATACATAACAAATCAAGCATCCGTTACAACACGTACACTTCAACATAGTAACCACACTTTTAAAAGTTACAAATTTGGCTCCAAGAAGAATAAATAGGACACTATTACTAATTACTATTCTTCTACAATTTCTTAAATACATCTGTAATAAATCTGTGAAATTCCGATATGAATAATATTCACGTTTTTTATATTGTTATCGTTCTTTAGCGATATAAATAATATTCAAGTTATCATTTATATTCTGTTTTCCTTCATTAGCATTATAAAATAATATCAAGTTTTTTATATTGTTATTGTTCTTTCGCAATATAAATAATCTGTATTTTATGTAATTATTATAACACAAATAACCATCTTTCTTTGTAAAATAGGTTATTTTATTTTGATAATTAAATACGTATTATATAATATCTTATATTAATTAAACAAACCGATATTTATCATTTATATTCTGTTATCGTTCTTCAGTGATACTGTATAAATAATATTCAAGTTATTTATATTGTAATCGTTCTTTAGCGATATAAATAACATAAATTTAATATTAGGTTTGAAAAAATCCAGTTGCATAATACTAGTATTAGTTTTTCTTTTTGTATTATTACATTATACTGTCTTGAACCACAATAAAATGAAAAGGAGTAACGAGGAATTGAACCTGAGACGTTGACATCTAAATTCCGACGTTCGTCCACTGAGCTACGAGGGCAAAAGTGTGGAAACATTTTCGGAAAAATTAGCCCAATCACACTCTAAGATTTTCTGATGATTCGTAGAAGCTAGTCCAGGATGCGGGGGGCAAAGGCTAATTGAGATTTCCCGGTCTCTGATCGGGTCAAACATCCTGATAGAATTAATATTGAACCCTTGCCGTGACTTTCGGTGAAGTCCGGAGGGCCAAATTAGTCAAATCCACTCTCCTCATCTCCACGCTTGAGCCCACTGGGATCTAATAAGATGCGAAAGAGATAGTGGTGTGCGGAAAGCAACGGGATGTTACCGCGTTTAGGCCTATCCTTCCCAAGAAAAACTGCAAACATGAACAAAGGGAGCTTTTAATAGAAGAAGAAGGATCTTCTGCGGCCTCTGGAAAAAGAACTAAGGAAGAGACTAGTGAAGTGCTTTGTGTGGAGTGTTGCATTGTATGGGGAAGGAACATGGACATTAGTCGAAATGAAGAGAAACGATTTGAAGCATTTGAAATGTGGATGTGGAGAAGAACGGTGCGTGTGAAGTGGACAGACAGAATAAGAAATAAAATTGTGTTTGAAAAAGCGAGTGAAGAAAGAATGATGCTGAAACTGATTAGAAAGAGAAAAAGGAATTGGTTGGGTCTCTGGTTGAAAAGAATAATAGACGACATTAGGATATATGGATCATATGCGGAGACTAAGAGGAAGGCAGAAAATAGGAAAGATTGGAGATTGCTGGGTTTGCAATGAAAGACCTGCCCATGGACAGAACACTTATGTATGTTCAGAATGCCTGGAATATCATGTCTAAGAACAATCGCTATTTGCAAAGACAAGTCGATTCCATGCCCACTCGACTGCAAGATGATCGAGATAAGAGGAAGATAGACTAAATATTGAATTGTGGCTTTTTGTTTTGTTTTTTGAACGCTTAATTGTTTGAATGTTTTAAGGCCGACTCCAGTAAATTAGTTTTGTTTATGCCACGAAAGATATTTTTATTGAGAATAAAATCTTTTTTCTTTCCATTTGCAGCCACAATATCATAATGATAAAGTCATGGTATAATATATTAATGAACCTGATGTTAATTACTAAAATAATCGTAAAAGAGAAAGGAGCCATTATGTATAGTTTGTCTCGCTCAAAAAACAGAACAAAAAAGAACATAAAAAGCACGAGGTTGTAGTCGAACGCAGGACGTCATGAATAAGAGGCTTGAATGCTACCATTACGCTATCAAATAACACAGAGAATACTTCAGTTATAACTGTAGATATCAGGCAACGTGGTCCAACAACATGTAACATCGCCTGTCTCCGAATTGTAGCGAAGGTACCCGAAGGGGACTTTGTTTCAGGAGAGCGGCCACTTTTTCTTTTGACAGCTGTACATGGAATTAGAAGATGAAGATGTACATGTGGAAGTTAAAATTTTATTTTTTTTTTTAGGGTTTGATTTATTAATATTTAATTGTTTTATTGAAATTTTTGATTAAATTCGCACTTTATTTAGTACAATGGATTCATGCTCATCGATTTGCGTGGAAAAAGTTGACGACACAATAAAAGAATGACCATGCGATAAATTGATGGTGATAAATTGAGCTGCAGAAATTATCACGATGTAGACTGTGATTAATTGGAATTCAGAATTTCATTACACTTCATTAGCTGAAAATGGAATGACGTCATATAAACAAAATAGTCATTGTACTCGTAATTAATATTGTTTCAGTTTATAATAAGAAATATTTATCCCTGACTAGTATCTAAACTGGTCTTTATTTCACCGTCCTTAGTAACTTAAACAATGGCTTTATTCACAGCAGTGAATTGAAATATTTTAAAATCACTCTCTCTATGATAACTAACACATTAGCAACAATAAAATCATACATTCATTCATTTATAACTTCTGCACAAACAACACATTAGAAAGAAAAGGTCTACAATTTATAATAAAATTGAGAAACAAATAGTGAATAAAATATTGTATGTCATACATTTTATACGCTCGTGGAAATATTCAATTGCTTCCATATGTAACTCGAGAGGAACCCCAATATTTCCTACTGCAAAAGATACCAAAATAAATTACAGTAAACAACTTTTCGCAATTTCTGACATTTTGGAATTTCTTCTTGTATATTTTCTAGGCCATTACCATATTCTTTACATCTGTCAACTGAAATATCTGGCAAAACCTTCAGAGTTAGAAAATGAAATATTTCGTTGCAACTCATCTGTACCTTCATCTGATGTGATACACACGCCACTGTCCTCTGTTCCACTGGTTGACTGTGCTTATGCTGTAGTGATGAGGGAAAGGTAACACGTCATGCTGTGAGGGCGTCGCCCAGTGGTCAAGTGTGATCTTTTTCCTGATAAAACTCGTAGCCCGATTGTGTCAATTCTTGACCGCAAAATAAGACATATCCCAGTTGCGTCCCATTCATTTAGCGTTATAGCAATTTGTGTTTAGTACTTACAAGCATGTAAATACGAGTATATCTGGATGAGAAGAGTAGAAGGAATTATTGCATCTTGAATGGAAGCTTTCACAGGCATTAGTCGTTCGTACACGACTGTTAGTCTTTTCCGCCCAAATTTTTAGAGGGAAGATTGACTGTGAATCAATATAAGTGTCAATCCATAAATGTCTGTAGTTTCTCATGATCTGGTGCAATTGATATAAAATCTTTTACCAAACAAACTGCAACGTCTTCTGTGTTTAACATTGCCAGACCGAATACATGATACAACTCCATGATGTTACTATCATTCAATAATAAAAAGGGTTCTCCATCATTTGTTTTGATTTCCATGGCGTTAGAACTTCGTGTACCTCTTCGATAGATTTCGACTGTGGAGGTAATTTTGACCTTAAAAAATAAATAGCTTTTATATAACAATTGATGTCTGGTTTTATAAGTAAATGAGTAGTGCCTATTGTTACCTCAAATTTCTTGATCAATGATTTTTCTCGGACGTTCTGAAATGTCCTCTTGCGCTATTCACTTAACCGAATTTCGAATTATTTGTCGATTGATTATATCTTCCTTTTTTCGTTGGTGGTTAAGATCCAATCTGCTTTTCAAAATAATCGTATCATTTAAGTCTGTTTTAATAAAACTTTTACATTTTCTTACAACTCCAGCGCATTATATCGTCCTTCAACATTTTGTGGTAACGAAACTTATAGCCGTCAATCAATTTAATTTTCTTTCCTCTTTCGCTCAACATAGTCACCCAATGATATCACACACAAACAATTTATGTCTCAGCAGCTAAGAGCAGGATTGGTAGTCAGCTCCAAGACTTGAAGTAGACTAAACACAGCAGTTAAGCGTGGAAGAAGTAGGCAACTAAAAATATCGATCGAAAACGCAGTGGATGGTGTAGGCAACTGAAGAGATAAAAATATCCAATAGGGACGCAACCGGTCTATGTACTGTTTGAAAGTAAAAATATTAGAGACGCAACCGGGCTAAAAAAAAGGTTCGGACATGACAGCGAGACGCAACCGTAAAACTCGCACGTGACTTATTTAGTTATTGTAACCAAATTACGCCCATCCATGATGTAGACTCGAGAACGTCGGATTTCCAGCCCATAGTAATAAAATTACTAGAGCAAAGAATTTCAAGCAGTTTTATGTAAACATAGCAACTAGTTAGGATACTAGTGGGGGATCCACATCTGTGTAGTAACGGTTAGCACTTCTGACCGCGAAACCAGGTGGCCCGGGTTCGATTCCCGGTCGGGGCAAGTTACTTGGTTGAGATTTTTTCCGGGTTTTTTTCTCAACCCAATATAAGCAAATGCTGGGTAACTTTCGGTGCTGGACCCCGGACTCATTTCACCGGCATTATTACCTTCATCTCATTCAGACGCTAAATAACCTAAGCTGTTGATAAAGCGTCGTAAAATAACATGCTAAAATAAACAAAAATACTAGTGGGGACTATACACGTGCCAAGAGCGGGCGTCGAAGTATAGACATCACATAGAAAAATGACATACAGCTGAACGATTGAGCAATAAAATCTCAGCAAATACCTATTTTTTGTACATTAGAGTATTTATCATTCTTTATTACAAATGATAAAATAGCAAATTAATAAGCCTATTTTCTCCTTCAGACAATGCTTTTCACAAGTTACTTGAAACTAATATTAAACTTCATATAGGCCTACTCGTCATGAACAATAGAACACAATACGCTGTCAACTACTTACTGTCAATAAGGTGAACTAGTTACTCTTTCACATACATTGGCTTCCAGGTATTATTATAATGTACAATCAGTGACATTTTCAAGTTATTGAACGAAAATGATTTTCGTCTATCTGTCAGCATAGCATTGTATGCGGAGAAGGAGCGTTCGACGTCTACTGACACAACTGGTGCATATTTGAAATCTTCTACACTATTTACGACAGTTGCTAATTTGTCAAATGCATCGTCCCCTCCAGGAAGAAAGTTAACAGTCTTACATAATGTATATTCAGGATTTTTGTCCAATATATTCCTCACTTTTCTACACACCATGTTCTAAATTTCATCATTCGCCTTGTGTACAATGCTTCTCATCAGTGTAATCTGATCTACCAGTGGTACACAAGACTTTTCTAAAGCTGTAATGCATGCAAAAAGAAACCCATAATTTGAATCTATATAACCTATTCCAATTTCGTCTTTATTCCGGCATCACTTAGTAGAGTTTGGGCTGTCCCTATTATACTTGCAGCTCTCTTGTCAAATGACAGAATGACTTTCCTAATTTGGTTAAAATATTTACAATAATAACTACAAGAATTTAACCAAGTACCCCAACATGTAAGTACAGGTGCTGGAGGCAAAGGCAGTTCAGGACACTGATTCTTAAATATTGTAACGCGCGCATGAGATTTACGAAACACTTTTTTCACAGCCCCTATAAGCCTGCCGACATCTGGAAATTTGTTCCTGGCCTCTTCTGCGATGCGATGGCAGGCATGCGCCAGACATGTTACACGAATCATGTTCGTGTACTTGAACTTTAGACGGGTATCGACTTTTAGCATATATGCCGCAGCATTTGTAGCAAATAAAAGTACTCTGTCGTACTTCACGCCTGTAGGTCACAATATCTGCAAAGAGTTTTCGAACACGTGATATTATACTGTTCGATAGTTCCCCATATCTACCGTTTCACATGCAAGAAAGTATGGTCTTATACAACAACTTCTAACCATTTCACCAACAATGACGTTAAACACATGGCGACAAACTGAATCTGTAGTCTCGTCGAGTGAGATCCACATATATATATATATATATATATATATATATATATATATATTATCTTTTAACGCATGTCGTGTGTGATCCATACATCTATCGTAACTTTAGTGAACGTACATCTTTCGTGGTGTACAAAATTTGGAATTGATCTCCCAGTATATTTTTCCAAAAAACTACGCAAAGTTTTGTTATTAAGCTTGTTAAGTGGTATATCCGCTGACAACAATGCATCACACATTTCTTGATTGAAGACTGGCTCGATGAATTACAAGGGCCCTATGAAAACTTTTCGTCATGTTTACGTTTCATTATTGCACGTCTATGTTTACTGGTATTAGCACAGTCTAGTATATACAGTCACGAAGCTCAATACGTAGTAAATATGCATCATAGATAGTTGCTAACCACTAGGATCGCTAGTATCGCCTCATCATAGACAATGCGAAATAGGAGCTGCACAGCCTATTGTTTCTAGTACCCTCGCAACTCAAGCTTCGTGATTGTATATACTAGACTGTGGTATTAGTATGATTCTTTATATTGTATGCCTTATTAGCTGAAAGTGAGTTTGTCTTTATTACGACAAAACACCATATTTCACAATCCACCATTTCACTTTTTCTTATACTGTACATTATTCTTGTAGAGTTCACTGTACTGCACTTGACGCTGTCAGATACCGCAAACTGGGGTAAAGAGCATCATATGTGGTAAAGTGGATCATATGTGTATTGCCTAGATAAGACAGCGCCACATGAATCACACATGAAAAGAAAACCTTTCTTCTACAGGGACATCATTTTATTTTTACTAACATTTTTAATATTGACCTGGCTATACCTTTAGAGAACCGGAAAACCCGTTCGCTACCCCCTTCCACAACTGGAGTTCGATGATACTGGCGTAAAACACAAACAAATCACTTTACTAGGTATAGGAGGGAAGAAAAGTACTTCATCCATTTACGTAAACTAGGAAATATCGCGATTTTGAGTTCGATAATTTTCATTAGGATTTTTATTTAATCAAAATGCAGTACTGTATTAAGAATAAGTGTTTTACTCACGAACTGAGCTATCCATGCGAACGTATTCATTATGCAATGTATATTATACTGTCTACAGCACATTAGCGTACAATATAGAGAATATTGAAGTTCAATTGAAAAATAATCATAATATGGATATTTAAACACATTTTTGAAGATGGTAGCCATTCATTTCGATAGCCTACAGGCTTCAGTTCTTTTGTGCATATTATCGCACTATAGACTATTGCATCTAATTCCAATTACCAGTTTCGTCCTTCGTACTAGTAACTCATGTTGAAATAATTATGTACCTACTCTATAAAAGAGTACCTTATGTAATGTAAATTCAATATCTTCACTTCTGTCCGACTCGCATAGATAAAATTACTCAGACATGTTATCTACTGTACGTCCAAGTGGTTATTCCGCAGGATCGTAGAAAGGAGGGAAATCACGTGACAGTTAATTATTTAACGAGGCCCTTTTATTTAAGTTATTTTAAACAGTTGTGTAATATTACGTAAACGTCCAATTCCTAACAGAAATTAATGTTTTCAGAAAAGAGCTAAGGCAGCCCTGCTTTTACAGAGGACCGTGCAGAAGCAGGTGGGGGAAATCGGGATGCGACGTAGGCAAACGGACAGTACCTGTGCGAAAATATGATTCAATATTAAAAGTTCTTTCGTCACTGGAAAACGCGAACATATTTCTGGAACGTACTATACTCAGTAACTCAGTGCTGTTTACTATAAGCGGCCTTGATTCTGTCTGGAAAACAGTTGAAACTTCATTAGTAGAAGGGGTGGGAGTGAAGTACATTAAAAAACTCAGGTACAATAAAAATTTAAGTAAAAATAAAATGATGTCCCTGTATAAGTGCCACTAAAAATAGTTTTCTTTGCATGTGTGAACCATGTGGCGCTAACTTATCTAACAATACACATATGATCCATTTTACCACATGTGTTCCTCTTTACCCCAGTTTACGGAACCCTTTCTACACAGCACAGTAACCTCAGCCTGAACACAAGCGACGCGTATGGTGGGGTGAAACCCTTGCTTTGTTGCAACATTCGGTTTTTAGTGCTTCAAATTCTCTGCTCTAGTAATTACATTGGTCCTCATTTCAAATGTTCCTTTGCTCTATCGAAATCTTGCAATTTATGTCTTACGCCCTTTTTACCGCACACCATAGATGTCCTTAAAAATATTACGAAAATAATGTTACAAGCTGTCTCCAAGATGTATATTCATATTTGTGCAGTGAATACAGTGATAGGGTTGTACTTGTTTTCGAGACAGAACACGTTTATAATGACTAACTTTTCTTCTTACATCCTGTAATTTATTAATTACTAGTTTATAATATTGATTTTAATCATATTTTGTCGTAGGCTACGCATTGTCAATTTCTTATAACGTATAGGTTTATTGAGATACGCATGTTACAGGTATGTTTTATAACATGAACATATTAACTTTCATGCGCGGTTCCTTTGAAAGGGCACAGGGTCAAGCGCCCTCCTTTCTGTCCTGCAATTTTAGACGTAAATGTTTTGTATTTAATGTTATTAAATCAGAATTTCCTTACTCGATAAGATTTTCTTTTCAAATCGCTTTCTACTTTGCTTCAATCTAATAGCACGTTTTTGTAAAGATTTAGTGGTCAGGAACGCTATCCTTTTATAGAGATTAGGGCCGTATTCATAGACATTTTTAGCGCGGGCTTCCGGTGGATGATCAGCGTTTTTCGTATTCATAAACCAGTGTTAGCGATATGATATGATTTGAATTCTGTACAAGTAACTAGTGGATAGCCGGGGCTAGCTTAGTACGCTCGTAGCGCGTGCTGCGAAATGTCTATGAATAGCACCCTTAGTGTTCAGGAGCGCTAGCACCCAGCGTCCGCCCTGCCAGTATAATAGAGATACCCTCCTGTTATTTAAACGTTGGGCATTTTGTCAGAAAAATGCATTCGTCCTTTAAGTGGATGCAGGGGCACTGGCTGGCTGCGGGCGAGGTGGGGACATTGGTAGAAGGGTGAAAATTTATAACCTTGTTGATCCGGAGGGTGATGAACTGTCTCACTTAAACTGAGAGAAAGTTTGTAACTGAAAAATTGGATTAGTTGAGTTCGTTCTTTTGATCTGTGCGGCAGTGTGGGTACCGGCTTTAATTTACAATATAAAAATAAATAGGCCTATATTACATTAGGAAATTGCTGGTCAGTAAGGTTAAGAAGTGTAGTTTATATTTTTTTCTTCTTAAACGAGTTCCGTATGTATTGACTTGCGATTTTATATTGTATGGTTATTTAGTGTTTTATAGTGAATGGAATTAAGTATTTACAATCAAAACATTTAACACATACGGACAGAATTGTTGCGAAAGAACAACAGTCGAAAGTGAGCGTTGTTTTTCAACCCTTAATCGTTTTAAAACATTTTAAAGAAATTCGATGGGAAATGAAATACTTAATGCATTAGCTGTGCTCTCTCTAGAGAAGAAAGTGATTCACGACATTCCTGATTTAAACAAGAAAGTTATTGAAGAATTTGCTACAGCTAAAGAAACGCGAGTTCTCTGATATACAAACATTAGGGTGCTATTCATAGACATTTCGCTAGCCCACTCTACGAGCGTGTTAAACTAGCCCCGGCTATCGACTGGTTACTTGTACGGGGTTCATATCAATTCATATCGCTAACACTGGTTTATGAGTACCAAAACGTTAGTTCGCTGATCATCCACCGGAAGCCCGCGCTAAGAATGTTTATGAATATGGCCCCAAGTTTCCAGGTGTATTAGGATACCTTTGTGTTATTTTCTGCTTATGCAGTATGTTGCATGGAGTTTTCTTTGTGTATGAGCTTGTTTTCGACCCAATATTAAGCGACTTCCAATTTCACTCTTCACAAGCCGCCACGGAATTTACGTTTGAATTATAAAGAACACTGCTTCAGCATAAGATTATATTTGTTCATTTTATGTTATTTCAAATGTTGTGGGGATTTTTTGGTAAATCTTCCGACATAATTAAACGTTTAATGATTGAATTGAAATAAATAAGAATTCGAAGTGTCGCCTATATGGCTACTTAAGAGTAAAATGCAAGCCTTTAAACATGGGCGTGTAGTTGCATTACGATCAAGCAAGGGTGTCGCGGAGGGTTAATATCAATCTATGCTTAAAAAAAGCAAGGAATAACGTACAAAATAATGTAATGATAGAAAATATGAATACAGTTGACACTCTCCTTAGGAACGAGTTGTTTAGAAAGAAAGATGGCTTCCCAGCAACGAGTGGCGTCACGGTTTATGAAGTCTATAGGCTACATACGTTTAAAACAATACTCCGGGTAGTAGTGACGCCACCAAATGTTGTCCGACTTGTTGCTGGGGCGGTTAACTAGCAAGCCACTTATTTTCGGTGGCGTTTAATAGCTCTCATTACCCTCAACGTCCCGAACCACCGGTGGATCAGCTTGGTTGCGCCACCAATGGCATAGTCTAATAGATGCAACCAAGCTGATCCACCGGTGGCTCAGCATGTCGTGGGACGTTGATGCTAATGAGAGCTATTAGACTAGGGTAACTGGTGACGCCACCGAAAATACTGTAGGTGGCTTGCTGGTTGACGGCCTCAGCAACAAGTCGGGAAAGATTTGGTGGCGTCCTACTAGCTGAGGCATTGTCTTAAATTATATAGTGTATTAAGCTACGTTACCAGTTGCGCCATCAGAACTTTGTGCGCATTCCTACTACCCTCTTCACTTAACCACAAAGGTGATAGTGCCGGTTGACTGTTGTGATAATGTCGAGTGAAAATGTTATTAAGTGGTGAGAAAGACAGGAAAAAGAAAAACACCTCTGGTGAAATACATCATCTCATCTTAGTGTCAACATATTTGTGTTCTTTTATGTAACCCAAAAGTTCCGAAAATGACTATTTTGACATGAGAAAGTAATAGAAACATTTATTATCATTCACACAGTTCCTCAAATAAAACATAATGCAATCTTTTTCTTCTCTTGAAGCTAACATTGAATATATATACATTTTCCTCCTCTCCGCCTTTTTTTTTATTAAGAGCAAGGAGAAGCACAGTTTCGTTCGATGACATTTTCTAAAGAAAAAGAAAATATTTTGGGGTGGCACCATCAGTGAGTGATAATCTTTTTCCCAGTGGCTAATGAATTCCATCTCAGATCACACATATATAATAGACTGATCAGCTTTATAGGCTTCAACGGAAAAAAAAACTTTTATCAATTTCAGTATGCTGCCATCTAGCTACTGCATAAGAAGTCACGTTATAACTCTCATTTTAATTTCATGTTGCAACTGTACTTCCATCTAGCGGTCGTTCTCAATCGACGGTGGCGATCCTGGTGGTTGTTCTCTTTTACCGATTTTAACATGGGGATCGCCAATCTGTTTTATGTATATGTGATCAGCGATTTAATGCAGCAGCTGCACTAGTTGCGCCACCTGTGGCCAAGTCTAATAATGGCCTAAACGAGGCCCGCACAAGGTTTGCGCTCTCCGAGCCGGCTCACAGCTCATGAGCGGAATGCAGATTATTAGCTGCGCTCAGTATAGGGTGGACTGGAAGAAGGGGGTGATCTCGTACAAAATATACACAAAAGGAAGTACTATTACGAGGTTCATGAAATGAACTCCCGTTCAGTGTTTGCAAAACTATCTTGGACTTATTAATTAATACAGAAATATTTATTTTACAGAAATAATATAAATTTTATACCTACTTAAAAGTAGAATATCATTTTGTTATATTTTTATTTATCAGTACATAATAAACGAGATTTTATGCTGTTGACATCTGAAAGGAACAGTAGCCTACTGATCGTAATGAAACATCAGTTACAGATGTTCGATGCCTGCCTTTATTAATGTTCATTATAGAAAACAGTTGCTCAGTAAATGTTGAGCCAAACATAGTAATCAATTTCACAGCCAGCGTGTGTAGTCCTGGATATTATTGCTAATGTTTAGTCTTGTAAAACTCAACCAGGCTAGTAGTATTATTCAAACGATCTTTAGCCCTTAGGTCACATTGAAGATCAATAAGTCCGAGCTGTAAATCGTTAAATGTTATGTTTTATTTAACGACGCTCGCAACTGCCGAGGTTATATCAGCGTCACCCGTGTGCCGCAATTTTGTCCCGCAGGAGTTCTTTTACATGCTAGTAAATCTACTGTCATAAGCCTGTCGCATTTAAGCAAACTTAAATGCAATCGACTTGGCCCGGAATCGAACCCGCAACCTCGGGCATAGAGGGCCAGCGCTATACCAACTGCGCCAACCAGGCCCACCTGTAACTTATATGTCACTGTTTCAACTGGTGTTGAAGGAATTTATTATGACTTTAAACTTCTTTCCAATGAAGACAAGATTTTTAGTAGGGTATTTTACGACGCTTTATCAACAGCTTATGTTATTTAGCGTCTGAATGAGAAGAAAGTGATAGTGCCGGTGAAATGAATCCGGGGTCCAACACTGAAAGTTACTCAGTATTTGCTCATACTGGGTTGAGGGAAAACGCGCTAACCGTTACTCCACAGGTGTGGACCTTAAGAGAAGATCTTGGAATCTAGAATTAAATTCTTTTATGCTCGACCATGCCGAAATGTAGTAATTATACACCTGGTAGCAGACCTTTAATGTATGTCATTAAAGTACACGTACTCATTAAAGGTCAGGTCTTTCAGCCAATGACGACTCAGGTTACAACTGTTCAGCCAATGACAGGTCAGCTTTCTACCGTTATAAAACCGCAAGTATCGATTATTCTCGGATATGCAATCGAAAGAAAATTAGCGAAAAGTCACGGAGGCTGGAAATCCAATACTGTCGCAGAAGGTTATGTTCTGTTACTATAATAATTAGCGTTAATTGTAAATAATATTCAAATAAATTCAATTTGTCATCTCGTTTTTCAATGTCTAATTTAATTTTAATGTTATCTCTGTAGGTTCTTATGGCCTAGCGCGTTTTCTGTTCCTAGGAAAAAATCAATACTTTCGCGTCTGCGCACATCTCACAACATACGGGACATTGGCCAAGGTCAGATACAGTAATATCAAGTTAGAAATACGGTCGAGCATAAAAAGTCGTATGCAACTCGCCTATAATGGTAATTAAGAAGCTCGTATGAAAATTGTGAAACTCGCTTGCGCTCGTTTCATAAATATCCATGCTCGCTTCTTAATTACCTTCATTATAGGCTCGTTGCATAATGTACTACTTTAATTTCAATTAATATTTGTATATAATCGTTTAACATGGCTTCGTCACGAGCAGTTTCTATCGTTCGAAAGTAAACCATATTACCTTTCCGAAACTGACTTATGAAAAGTGTAAGTTTACGACTGAAATCCCGTAATTTATTCAACATATCAACACAGAGCTGGCCTTTTCCCTGAAGAGAGACATTTAAATTGTTGAAGATTAATATCTTTAGTATCTTTATGTCTGGACTCGTAATGACGCATTATATTATGTTTCTTTCTACCTTTCAAAATGTTATGGCAGATAAAGCACTGAGTATTTACTCCAGCAGCTATGAAAAAATAAGCATTTTCCCATGCAACATTGAAAGAATTTGCCTGATGATCACTTTTCCGTCTTTTAGATTCCTCCATACTGTACTGTAGCAGTAGGTAAGCAACGTGAAACAGTTACTGAGAATACACACTGCACTCCACTAGATAGCTGAGTGGTCGTTTCCCTCTCCTCTACCTATAGCAAGTCTATGTCATTCTGACGTATCTTCCTCTCCGATTCGGCGAGCGGTAAACACCGCTGCGCGCTCGTTGAGCGCTGTTTGTACAGGTATGGCTTAAACGATTGAATGGGACACCACTAGATGGCATCATTATCGATTTGAGCACAAGCAAAACAAATATGTAACAGTTGCAAGAAAGTAACACTTTACATATGTGGACCATTGGCGACTTGATTCGAGCATTGATGCACGATTTTTCTCGGGCTTAGTGATGGTAGTGCGTGTAGCAGAACGTCCAGGAATAGGTCTAATTGGTGGAACCATTGCCGTTATCTTAAGTATGTCTCTCCATTCTGAACTGCTCTCTCTCTCTCTCTTTTATCTCTTCTTGTATTCCGTTCCTACAGTTCTTAGATCTACTTCTGCATTTTTTCCCTTGAGATATCCAAATTATGATTTTCTTCGGATATCTGTTATCATGTATAATGATAATTGTTTTGTTGTCATCAACTATCAACCTTTATTTCTTAGTCTATCTTTTTATATGATATTTTTTCTAAAGTTTCCAAAAGTTCGTTTCCATAGTTAATAACACTTTTTGCGGCCTTTTGGTCATTCCTCCGAATGCAATTTTAAATTTCCCGAACGGCATTATTCCAAAATAAGGATTTTCCAAAATGAAAATTCTAATTGGATGTAATTTCGAAGGCCAAATTTCTAAAAGGGACATTTCCTAAATTCTAATTTATCCGAATATAGTGCCTCCCATCTAGTATTCGGCTTTCATTTGACCTTTTACTACAAATAATTTTAAAATTTGCATTTGATCGTTTTATTGAAATCTTGAAAATTTGTTTACAGTATTTACATTTGATATTCCTACTAGTATTTTACAGATACACGTATTTACAATATGCCGTTCTATATTTGACCTTTTTATGTATTTTAGCAAATCTCTTTGCAATCGGCCTAATACCATTGGACCATCCTTACTTGAATTTTGCAAATCTACTAACAGAATTTACATTAGCTATTTTATTGCAATATTGCATATCTATTTACAATTTTCGCAAAATAAAGAATCACGGTAGCTTTGACATGGTGAAATTATGACAAACAGTCCGCAAGTACTGTATCCGTCTGTTGGTTTCATGCGATATTAGTCTCTCTCTTCAGGTCACGAATATTTTCGGCCATACAATATTTCGGCCAATAAGACATTTCGGTCAATACGACATTACGTACAATGATACTCGGGATAATGCGACGTTTCGGTATCACGAATGAGCAGGAGACAATTTCGTTAAGTTCCAGACACATAACATTGCGCATGCTCGTCTCGTCAAAGCCGTAGTTCACCAGGTAACACATAATTAAACCATTTAAGTTTGCTGTATTTTGTTTAAGAGTCTAAAATATGTTATAAATCGAATGTAGGGTTGATTATAGATACATCAGGATCTCTGAAGAGTGAAATAATAATAAAATTGATAAATACAAAAACAACCGAGGCGAATATGAACAGGAACACCACGTATTATGCCGAAATTATATTAACAGTCACAGTAGCGTAAGTCGTTACGGCATTGGGCTATTGAAAAAGTTGATAGCAGTAGCTCAAGGTTCGAATCTCCCATAGTCTTCTTTTTTTAATTACAAATTTGCCATCATATGCGTCTCGCAAAGCTATAATTAAGTTGCGATATCTCTTAGAATATGCCCAAACTTTAATAAATAATAAACCTCCCTCTCTCAAGCAATACTGCTATCTGTTAATACAACGTTCTGTCTCGTCATTACGCTTGAAGATGGCACAGAAACAATAACTCATTGCCCTGGTTCGTATAGGTTATTCTGCGTATGTTCTCTCTGACAGGACTTCGATTGGAGAAATGTCATTTTCTCTGACGAGGTAATTGTCTCCAGTAGCAACGATAGTCCTGCCCTAGTTTATCGTATGAATGGCCATCGATATAATGAACGCTTCGTGAGTTGACTTAACAGGTCGGGTTGCGTGAGGGTCGCGTGTCGGGGATGGATGTCATACGATGGGGCAGGACTTCTGGAACGCATCCTCGGTCAGTTTACGGCAGAAGTCTACGAACACATTTTGCCAAATGCAATGATCCCTTCCGCCCGAAAACGATATCCAGAAGGAACACTTTTCTGCCAGCAGGATAATCATCCGATACACACCGTCAACCGGATTCAAAAATAGTTTACGAGGAGGCGTAATGTCGACCCAGTCGACTGGTCTCCAAAATCACCAGATATGTATGTATGTATGTATTTGTATGTATGTATGTATGTATGTATGTATGTATGTATGTATGTATGTATGTATTTATTTACACTGCAAGTGGGCAAGCACCCGGTGGCAGTGGTATACACAATATAAACAATACACAATAAATTTACATTACACAATACAATTATACAATACACAATACAATTTTATACACAATACAATAAGAATACACAATATAATTTAACACAATAATAATAAAACATAAATAAAATACCTAATTTTACGTTACAACCTACATAATTGTGTATAGGCCCTACATAAGTTTCAATAGTCTTTCACTTTATTCTGATCTCACTCACTGTAGTGGCACTATGACGCATTTCACTGACACTTTAGCACACATTTCACGGACACACTATAACACATTTCATTGACGCTATAAATTATCACTGATCGGAACTATTCACTGCACTGTAAAACCATAACTCCACTGACTCACCTCGCTTCACTGATACAACAGTTCAAATAAGTCAAATAATTACACTCTTATGCATACTGTACTTATAAACAGAACTACATTTAAACTAAACATTTCTAGTCTAAGGCCCTCTTACACGCTATTTTTAAATAATTTACGATTCAAACCAAGGAAGTAACTCGTCAAGCTAAATAAATACAAGTCACCTTAAAAATTAAATGGTAAATGTCACCTTAATTTTAATTTGCACTTGATACACAACTTTTTAAATTATTCTTGAAACTCCTTAAGGAAGGACAGCCCTCAAAGACCGCTGCAGGTAGGTCATTCCAATCATTTATGGTTCTATTTAAAAATGAGAATTTACCTACATCCGTTTTCTGTTTCCTACATTTGATTTTAAAATCATGATCGTTCCTACCACAGTACTTTGGCTTTTCTAACCGAGCCGTTATGTCTACCCATGCTTTCTGACCTAGATGTGCTCTATGCAATGATGTTATTCTAGTTTTCCTACGTCTGTTTTTCCAAAGTTTCCCATGTAAGTTCTTTTATCGTATCGTTTCCATCTTCTCTTTTACCTTTAACAAATTTAGCTGCCCTATACTGGATTCTTTCTAAGGAATTTATCTGATATATTCTATAGGGATCCTAACATGTAGCTCCGTATTCCATTAACGGTCGCACTAACGTTAGATATGCTATTTCCCTCGATTTGGGGCTAGCCTTTCTCAAGATTCTCATAATAAAGTGAAGTGCCCTCCATGCTTTACCCGTAACATTATCAACATGCTCTCCCCAAGAAAGTTTGGAGTTTAAATACACTCCTAGATATTTACAACATTGTACTTGCGGAATTACAACACCACTGAATTCGTAATTAAGACTAGTTTCCTCTCGGGTTTTTCAAAATATTATAGATTTACTTTTAGAACCATTTATTTTCATCCTATACATTAACGCCTAGTTATTCAAGTCTGTTTGAATAGCATCTACATCTGAATTATTTCTAATCTTTCTATAGATAATGCAGTCATCTGCAAATAGCCTCACATTTGATGTAATATTCTGGCATAGGTCATTTACGTATATTATAAAGAGTAATGGACCCAGAACGCTGCCCTGTGGCACCCCCTGAACTTATATTTCGAATTTCCGATATTTAATGACTTACTCTAACTCTCTGGGTTCTACCTTTTAAGAATTCTTGGATCCATAGCACCACTCTTTTATCTATTCCTAGCCTACTTAACTTATCTATTAATATGTCATGTGGCACCAAATCAAATGTGGAGTGTCGTTTCAAATCGTATTAAATGCAGAAAAACAAATTTTACAGGAAACGTAAAAAACGTTTCACGGGTAAGATAATGGGAAAATGGTAAATATCTTAATGTCACCTTTTAGGCATTGTGAAATGACACCGAATGTAATAATCACCGACACTGATTGTTTAATCTAATGCATGATATTGTCAATTGAAGTTTGCACTTAATACGTTTTGCACCGACACAGTGGATTTAATACATTTTGAAGCGATTTTGTCACATAATACGATTTGCATCTATAAACCACGCTGAATTGTGCCCTGTCATTTGTCAGTTTTTTCTGTGGTTCTTAAAGCAGCATACTACGTAGGACGATACATCAATAGTTTTTATTGCTTTCTGCTGGAAAATAATGTTAAGGAACGGCGAATTTCTTACCTGCAACCCTTCGAACGGAGCTGCCTAAAAAGACATACTTTGGATCGTGCGGCCACCCGGTTCGATCTCTAACTCACATTGAACATAAATTTTAAATAATTATGGCATCTACAGGGTGAGCACAAAGTTTCGTTACCCCCTTAAATATCTGAAATACCTCAAATATTCACACTATTGATGTAATTGTGGTCATAATTCAATCATACAAACAAAATAACCACTGTACATTAACTGTGTATACCTAAGTATCTAATGAGTCAGTATGTTCCCCATTATTCTCATGACACTCAATAATATGGAGTAATGGGACTTTGTGCCCACTATGTATACTTTATTCCTTAATCCTTATATATCAGTATTTTATTAAGCTCTATAACAAAATTATGAAATATTGTGTGAACACTTGTATTAATTACTGCAATATCTAAGTAAGTTTTAATAACAAAATTACGAAATGTGTGAACACTTGTATTACAATATTACATATTTTTGTAAGATTTATAATAGAATTATAAAAAATATGTTGTAAAGATTTGTATTAAAATACAGTATTACAGTATTTAAGCAAGTAGGCTTTGTAACAAATTTATGAAATACGACGTGAACACTGGAAAATGTATTAATTATTGCTTTAGATTGCACACAATTTCATTAACATTTTAAATTCTACCTACTGTATACGTGATTCTTCATGCAAACAATCACATTCTTCATTGTCATTGTTTTAACTTTGACCAATCTCATTTGTATTAATAACAAAATCATGCAATTTCACTGAATCAACCAACCTCTTTCCAATTGTCTCCGAATCTACTATTGAGTAGGTTTCGCAAATCAGATTTTTTGGCATCACTGATTGATCTCAAGGTGGTGACTTTGGAGGTACTTTGACATGATCCATGAACATACCACGCTTCATCAGACTAACACATGATTTAGATGGATCGTCACATCGGTATGTAGGTTCCATTTTGAAAGTGATATTCACTTTCCCATTCTTCTCGCATTTCTTTAGCATTATTCTTTTAATTTCTTTTATGCCACTGAAGTTATGAAATGCATTAGCCAAGAGCTTGAAATCCCCGACATGCCAATCTGTACCTAAATATTTTACTGTCCCCACTGTTTCATATATCGCCTTATACTCCTCAGGAGTAAGAAATTCATTCTTCTTACGCAAAACCTTTTCTACTAGCCAAAAGGCTCTGTCAGCTGGTAGAAAAGAATGGCCTCCTACCGGAAAAACTAACAGATTTTCAGAAACCTGAGGACGTGCTTTCTTTGGAGCCAAAGACCAAGAGCATGTACAACATGCATGCTATTTTGTCTACCACATTCATCCGCGAACAGTCTAATACATTTGGTGAACTGTCGAAATTAAATTCATTGATAAATGTAGTGACACAAGATGCCACTTCAGTAGCGTCCGCCCAGCCTTTGCTTCATTTCATGTAAAGAAATTTGGCTTCTGTGAAGTTTTATCAGTTACACAGAGAGTATAGAAAGCTAATTGTCTTGAATAATATGCTTCACCTATGCTGAGTTTCGAGAGCGGTTGCAGTTGCTGTAAGTCGAAACAAAATGACTGTGTCTCATTAGGTTCTTTTCTCATAATTTTATGGAACGTATTGGCACGAAGCTTATGTGCGCCTAAATCGACTAAGAGCCTAGTCTTTTTCAGTGTATCATCGCAGTTTCTTATTGGGTATAGCATGTGTGCGCAATAACTGCATTCATCATTGGCCGGTGTACAAAATCCTATAGCCTATTGAATTTTCTGTCCGATAAATATTTGGCGGGGGGGGGGGGGACAAAAAAATCTTTTTACTCTTAAGTCTGATATTATCACTTTAATTGTACATTTTGAAGAGCTTTGTAATATTTAAGTCGGAAGCCAAATAAAGTGTCTGACTTTTACTTCTATTGTAATATGATTCCCTTGCTCTATCTTATAGTAGGTTATTTTACGACGCTCTATCAACATCTGAGGTTATTTAGCGTCTGAATGAAGTAAAGGTATAATGCCGGTGAAATGAGTCCGGGGTACAGCACCGATAGTTATCCAGCATTTGCTCATTTAGGGTTGAGGGAAAACCCCGGAAAAAACCTCAACCAGGTAACTTGTCCCGAACGGGAATCAAACTCGGGCCACCTGGTTTCGCGGCCAGACGTGCTCACCATTACTCCACAGGTGTGGACCACTTGCTCTTAATTTAGAGATAAATTACACTACTTCCCTCTTCTTAGCTACATATAGTGCTCTCTTTCGCGCACCACCTCTCCTCTCTCTGATTCCCTTACTGCTCTTAATAGATTTTGCTATTGTACATACCTTGATAATCACAATGTTGTAAAACAGCGGGAAACTCAATAATGGCGGGAAGATACAGCACACCTACCAACGCAGTCCATTTAAGATTTTAACTAATGGAAGTTGTACATAATACGATTTGACCCGACACATCATGGGAGTTGTACATAATACGATTTGATCCAACACATAATTTTCATCATAGAAAAAAAGGCGGGAAAGAATACGAATTGCTCCAATATGAGATCAGGGTCTTAAAGAATACCGTCTCAGCTATGCGAAATCGCTTCAAACTAAATTTCGACCGAGGATGTATTTAATACGATTTGAAACGACACTCCACAAATGCTTTCGAAAAATCAATCACAACTGCATTGATTCTTCCGCCTCTATCTACCTCTTCAGCTAGATCCTGAACCAACGACGTAATTTGACTATCACATGAGAAGCCTTCCCTAAAACCATGCTGGCGGTAGTAAAACCAGTCTTTCGCATTTAGAACATGACGAATATAATCCGATATCAAATGCTCCATGACTTTACATACGACAGATGTAAGGCTAATCGGTCTGTAATTTCCGACATCTAATTTATTTCCACCTTTATGTATCGGTACCATATGAATCCGATTCAAAATCTGTGGGCTGCAGTCAAAAGGATCCTACGCTCTTATTGGGCAGAACTACCACCCGTTCGGACACCTTAGGAATTGTGGGACAGAGTTCTAGATGCGTGGGAGGAGGTGGCGAAGAATTTAGACACGTTCCATATTCTTGTGGACTCCATGCCACGCACAATGAGGGCATTTGTTGATGCAGGTGGTTTGTGGACGAGATACTAGTCCCCACCACAGGTCTTTTTTGTTAATATATTAACACATTGTTTGATTTTTTTATTTAATTAATTATTTGTGTTTGATATGGGTCCGATTTTTTAGGATGTGAAACAAGTATTTTTGTTTATACAGACTAGGTTTCGTCTATTAATACCCCTCAGGTGATGGGCAATAATATTTTTACAAGGCAGGCATGACGAAGTTTGTTAACAAATGCCATTTCACATTTAAACTAATAAATTGATTAAAAATTAAAATAAAAAAAAATAATAATTTTACCATACCGGAAGGCGAACGCAAAACCTCTGGTACGGATGCCAGACACATTACCACTGGGTCACACACAGCTCGTAAGGTTTAGTACATTATAGACGGATGATTTTCAATGAAGAGACACCACAGCAATGCCTTGCAGTGTGTTACGTTTACACGAGTGAACCGCGCCATAGAACTTAGCATTTCTATCGAACAAGAGTCGGCCCATTCTTTTTGCTGTTAAGTGTACATAATTTTCTCATTCCGTCACTACTTTAACAAGAGCCTGAGTTATAACAAAATTACTGTAGTGAAAGTGACACAAATAATTCAGTCCACGAGAAACAAATCAATGCTTGTATTGCATGAATTTTGTTAATAGTTTAAGACGTGCAACAAACAGAAAATCTGTCGTTATTGTCGTTGTGAGGACAGGGAAATATGTACAGCAAAATGTACTGCTGATGAGTCTTCACAGCATAGAAATATTTGTTACCTTTCACTACTGAAATTTATAGATAAACTAAAAGCAGAACAGCATGACAATAAGCAAGACATTACAAGGCTCCTTGGAGGACAGAGGAACGACAAACCAGTCCTGAACAAGAAGTATGTTAACAACCAGAAGCGAGTACTAGCTGTAGTGCAAAGATATGAAGAATATAAAGATCGCGGACAGATGGATATTTACTTCAGAGCTGTAGCGTATACATTAACATTCAATCCAAGCAGAACAGAGAAGAAACTGAGAGTAAGACGATCACAATGAACTTGTGCTTATGCCACAAAAATTCAATGTATTCATACCACAAAAATGAAATACAGTAAAAAAGTCTTCTTTCATTCTGATCGAAGAAATGAGTTACCGATTTCAGTGACCCAAATGATTGACCGAAAAATCGTGATCAAAATATGCTGAGTGACCTAAAATTTCTAACCAATATCCAGTGACCGAAATACAACTTTGAGCGATAAAATGCGAATCAAATGTTCGAGACCAATGTATCTGTGACTTATGCGCATACATTGATTAAAGTCTCTGCGAATTCGTCTGTTGTTTTTGTTTCTCGATCTTGGTGAAACGTTTCATTATTCCTGTTCCATTATTATATACTCCTCAAAATAAAGTTGTCACAAGTTCGTATGAGTGTATCGTGAAACACGCAATAGATAGTGAAATATCTTTCTCTCCAAAGTGGAATGCACTCTATGTTTGTGTAGTGAAAATGATTTGTGGTCGTTGGTAGTGTGAGGTACTATCAGTAGATCGAGTCAAAGCAAATACTGTCCATAACAGAATGGGCGAACATCTTGTTTCTGTCGGTAGGCACACAGTACAGTTCAAGAGGACTATATAATATATTATATATTATAAGAGAGGTTCATAAGCCGGATTAAGTGTAATCTGTCAAGAAGCTTCTCACAACTACCAGAGGAGCGCCACAAGCAAGCAAAAGATTGCGGGAATTTCAAAAGACTTCTCTTCACCTCTCCTCTGTAGTGTTATTATTTACAATTTCAAGACATCCACCGAGAATTACTTACAAATTCTCTGCACCTCCACGTGAAGTATTAAAAAATTCTCTCCATTATGTTACTATTTCATATCAATGTTAGAAATGTAACCATCCCTATTATTGAATAATTTCAAGAGAAAAATTGTTCCGGGGCCGGGAACAATTTTTCTCTTGAAATTATTCAAATCTGCTTTACAGGGAGCTTTACCTGAAAGACTAGATTTGCATCCCTATTATTATTATTATTATTATTATTTATTTATTTTTTTTGGAATAAAGATCTTGAGCCAACACAATCAGCATTTTCAGAACGTGATATGCCAGGAAGTGAAGGTAGGAAAAGGGCTGTGAAATATGAAATGAATTAGACATGTCCAACCAAATCGGTTGTGATTAGAATGCATTAAATTTATTTAGGTAACATTATTTTTTTCATAAACATACAAGATATTTTGTTACAGTTAACTTCTACTGTTTTATTGCAATACAGAAAAGATTTCATGATCATAAGTTCACTATTAGCACAATAATACAATTAACATCACAGGAAAGTATACAAAAATCATACGTATACTTAAGTCTGTAGGAAATAAGAGATTATTTCATGAAAAAATATTTAAAGTAAGTTTATTTCATTTTCTTAAATGTTTAGATTTATCATTGGAGTTATTATTGTGTTATGAAGAAAATAATTTCAAATTATCCTCAGTTAAATTCGGAGTCTGCAATGCTGTATTCTTATTGTCTTGTACAAATAAATATTGATGTTTCAAATAAGCTGTTACAATGTGTTAAGCCTTGTGATAACATTGAAGGCACATACATTTTTTAAGATTAACATTTAATATCATAATGCCAGTTTGTTCGTAATTTTCTACATTAAATTCTTGACTGTATATGGGAATATTGGAGATCAAGAGAGTCGATGAGTTATTTCACAGGCTTTGTTTAATGTGTCGAGAAGATGGCTCCTATGTTTGACATACAACTTTGGCCACAATCAGTATTACACAATAGCATATTTTCCACATCCAGTTGCACAAGCATATGTAATGTTCAAAGGCACACAGCTCTTCAAATCTTCGTGTGAAATTTTTATTCTGATACACCATCAGTGCTAAGAGAAACACCTACTAAGATGAAGAAGCTTGACATTGCCCCAGAAGTTTCTCCACTTAGAATGCAGACAGAAGTAGTTGAACAACATTCACCGCCGTTCTCTTCCAGAATGACAGTAACACCAAGAGGAGGAAAATTCGAAATCTTCGCATACAACTTTATCGATAGAGTATGGAAAGGGAAAACAAGGTACCGGTACAAGAAAAACTGGAGACAGAACAAGCCCTGTGCACAATGAGCCTGAGCAATTACATGAATCAATAAAGAAATTGTACCAGCTCATGTTCACAATTTGCACAGGGATGTTACTGATCATCAGAATTGAAATGTAAAACCCTTAATATTTACTTACAAAGTCCAAGTGTAACATAATTTTCAGAAAGTCATTGAAATTTCCTTCTTAAGCCATTCTTCTACATAAATTTGCTAAATATACAAATGATGCTGATTTTGTGAGAAAATAAGAGATGAGCTAAACTATGCTTTAACAACACAGGCACAGGTGAGCCATGCTGTCACATGTGCAATGAAATGCCATTAAATATCAGTTTAACCTGTAACAATAATAATGAACTTACTGTTGATGGGTTTGAAAGATCTGGAACACATTCATTATCAGGTAAAACTGCAAATCAGGTGCTTGTGTGTGGTTATGGCAATTGGTCTTTGTACAGAATTACTTTGTAACAAATTCCGGTACTCCTGTTACATATCTAGTAGACTTTATTTTCAATGCAATTCCGACATTACAGAATGTTGGCCTTAAGATAATAGCAACTGTATATGAACATAGGCTTAATAATCAAAAAGCTTACATCTTGCTTGGGGTAAAGCCAGAGCCAACCATTTTATTCAGAAATTGGTCTCTTAAAATGTACTCGAAATATGTTGAAAAAGTAAAACGTAATATTTCAAGATTAAAGTAGCAAAATGGAAACATATAGGTCTATAGTATACAAATTTGATAAAGATAATCAATTTCAGTTAACAAGAATTAATTATAAACTTGTGTATGCAAGTGTATTGAGACTGATGACGGTAAGGGCCGCAGCACGGACTTAAGCAATTCAGTGGCTGCAGACATTTCTTGCTTGCCAACACTGGTAGTACATGCAGGAGATGCAACACATAGAGCAGAATTTGTAGGAAACACGAACAAGACATTTGATTCACTGAATGGAAGTACAGTTTTCGAGAACAGGAAGACAGTATGTGTGGCTGTGAAAGAAAAGTCCATGGATGTATCCACCTGAAAAGAAATTTTGAATTTTTAGTACTGTCAAATTTATAAATAGTGACAAACTATGCATGTGTCATCCACATCTGGTTGGATTTATGACTTAAGTGGAGCAAAATTACTGTAGGAAGTTGTTAAAAATGTACACTGATATGCATTCGCTCTTAATTTGGAGTATTAATCAAGATTATTTAGAGATTTACTTTTGCATAATTAGAAACAAGGATGGTAGAACAAGCCGGATAACTCTTCCTGAAATGATATTCAGTACAGTAATCGGGAATTGCTGCTCAAAATAATGTTCCATTCAGTGAATAAAATGTCTTGTTCGTGTTTCCTACAAATTCTGCTCTATGTGCTGCATCTCCTGCATGTAATACCAGTGTTGGCAAGCAAGAAATGTAAACCCTCATGTAACAAATGAAATTGTGAAAGAGGTTAATAGCTGGTGTGGGAATCTTTTAATTTCTCTGATGTTGATAATGAGCTCGTAAATGCAAATGCATTATAATAATATGTTGCTGGTTATATTGCTAAGAAGGCATGTGATGCTATACAGTGTGTTAAATGTCGTGCAGCTCTTGCAGACAATCACGGCGTACTCTACTTCAGGCGGGAATACTGGTGGAGGGGAGCGTGACGTCACTAGTCCGTCCGGTCTCGAGACGGCGTGATATAAGTCAATGTTAACGGTGGTCTTTCCATTGTCAAAATGCTGCCAAGGTGCTGTCCAAAAGTAATTATACATTGAAAGGTGTTTTAATGAATATATGACGTGTTTTACTATTCCCAAAGACAAAATATTACGTAACAAGTCCGTGAGAAATATTCCAAGAAAAGAGTGGTCTCCTTCAGATACAATGTCTTGTGTATTAAACATTTTGAATCGGACTGCATTGAACGCGAAATTTCATATCTGGATTCGAAAGGATGTTTGTGTATGATAGGCCAAGACTGAAAATTGGCTCTAGTCCTAAAATTTTTGGAGGTTTACCAGCATATCTTTCGAAAAAGCCGCCGGTAAAAAGAAAGAATCCTGAAGAAAGAGCTGCTGAAGAGGACGGAATGACGAACTTCGACGAATTATAGCGAGAATTGAAAAGAATCTGCCTACAACAGAATTAGAAAATAAGGTAATTAATTTTAAAATCTACAATGATAAACTTGTTCTCTATACCGTTAATGTCTAATCTAGTCAGTAGAATTCTATATGAATGTAGAACAAAATCTAAAAATCTCTGCTTATTTTAATCATAATTCACTTTATCAAGAACTAAGTGATGTTCTTGGACCGAATTTGTTATTGGAAAAGTGGAGCTGTTTACAACAGTTAGTTAACAAATGCATTAACACAAATGCTTCGCCGTGTGTAGACAGACTTTTACAGAATGTAAAATCAAATATGACAACTCTAAAAGAAGCCTTAGTAAATGTTAATGACGATAGTTTAGCTGAACAGGTGGACTTTTTGGAACAATTCTCCTTGGCTTTAGTATAAAAAAAAGATCTATTCGCCGCGCTTTATGATAGCTTTCATTATTTATATGCAATCAATAAATGTTACGAAACACTACGAGCAAATAAAATCTTATCATTGCCCCACCTTAAATATTTGCAGCGGCTTATAACTTTATTAGGCGTTTCTCCAAACCAGAAATTTGAGAACAATTTGCTAAAAGCTGCGGCGATAAGTTATCAGGACTAAAAAAGTGGGTTATTTTGCAACTCGAAATATATAGGCCTATATCCATAAAGGAATAGATTACAGGTATGGAAACATCACTGGTTTCGCGGAAAATCGCGATCATCTCATTGAGGCTAAAATAGTTTTCACATTCTTAATATCTTCTCCATTCTCTAACTTCGAATATGTTGTTTCCCTTCATCCTGTAAGAACAATATCGTGTTCTGAAATGGCCGATGTAACACGAAAGATTGTACATATTATTGAAAATAGTGGTTTCAAGGTATTATGTGTCATTTCAGATAACAATAAAGTAAATTATAACATGTTTTCAATATTAAGTAAGGGATCTGAAAATGATTCTACTCTGTTCATGTCCGAAATTGACCATGACGTTTATTTTATGTACGACACTGTCCACTTGTTGAGAAACATAAGGAACAAATTAGATAAACACAAAAGATCAGAGTAAGACATTATTTTTTCCTGACTTTGAAGTTACTAGTGAAACCTGCAGTACAAATTCAATCAAAAAAGCGCAATTCAATCATATGAGAACTGCATATAAGAGTGAGAAAGAGAGCATGGTGAAAAAAGGATACAAATTAAACTAGCCTATAAGACGTTGTACCCTACCAACATTGAAAGGCAACAAGTATCCCTCGCCTTAAATATCTTCCATGAAAGCACGAGGGTGTTTGTGATTGTTCACGGGTATAACGAGACAGCGTATTTTCTTGATATTATATGGAAATGTTGGTCCACTGTAAATACGAAGAATCCTGTTTGTGGTGCACGCAGAAATAACGAATTCGGATATCCGTTTTATTCCACAGAAGATACAAGATTACAGTTTCTTGAAAATTTTATTATCTAGGTAAAAAGATGGATGGAAGTTGGCGCACATCTTAAAGGAGGATCATTAACAAATGACACGGGCAAAGCTTTAATTCACAGTACAAGAGTCTTATAAATATTATAAGATTCTCTCTTTCTACTTTAAATGTGAAATATGTGTTGTGTGGAAAATTTCAAACAGATAAGTTAGACAAAAGATTTAGTATGTACAGGCAATTTAGCGGTGGAAACTACAACATTGGTGTGATTCAAATAATTGATGCAGAGAAAAAAATTAGAGCAAAAAATGTGTTGGGAATAAAATCAGCAAGATATGGCATGCTAACTCTGGACCTTGATATTATAATAAATCAAAGGTAATATCACGGTTGTAATCCAAGATTTTAGAGATCTAGACTGTGATACAGTACAAGAGATTGATAAATCAGCCCTTTTATATATTTTTGGTTATGCTGCGTTTAAAATTTGCACAAAAATAAATCGTGAACATTGCACGGAAGTAATTAAAAGGGAAACTGTTTGTGATAAATACTTTGAAACTGTCAACAGAGGAGGATTGTCGGTCCCAACTCAATACGTTATTAGTGTGGGTGAAATTGCATTTAGGCTACTGAGTGTACTTGTATCTGAACGGTATCAACGGGCATTCTTCCAAGAATGCGATAAACAATATGAACTCTTACGTAGACTGACAGTAAAAAAAGTGTGTGAAAACGAAGAACTAAATTCAATCTTCATGAAAAATGTGTCTGTGGAAATGATATGTGTAAAATTACTAACAGAGTTGTGAGTATACTGTGTAACATTTTGCTATCAAGCTATAAGATGATGCGGAACGATTCATTATCAGTGCAGAAGGCGGACGCAACAAGAAAGTTGAAGACGCTGAAATAAAATTGACAAGGTTAGTGAGCAGACTTTGTAATTTCCATTACTGTAATGCAATATCTACGCTTATTTATTTTAGAATAATGTAGATTAACACCTGCGTATACTCTAATTAACGATACATGTGTACTTTCACTTGTTTATTTTGTGTCTTATTAACAACTAGCCGTACCCGTGCGCTCCGCTGCACCCGTTAGAAATAAATATAAAGTAATTACATAATTAAAACAGGACATTTGATCCAGGGAACATTCGTGTTTGATAGAAGGATAAATCGTTTACTATGTTACTTAATTTAAATTGCATCCAAATAATTAAAATGCGATCATTTTGGTCCAGAGACCACTCATTGGTGCAATGACAATTCCTTTAACATGTTTCTAATTTTTATTACATGCAACCATAGTTTAATGAACATTGACATCATTTAGATTTAATGTGTATACTTTATTTTACTTGTTATAGGTTTCCATTGAACTTAATTTTAACCCTTGTTTTGTACGTATTCAGTAAATGGCGTTTGGCCCACTATGGTTCTGAACCCTTCAAATAACTTAAATTATATTATATAATATTAAATTACATATATTATATTATATCAGAAGTTACTATAATAACATTATAGCATTATGTCCATCTAGAGAAACTACACTTTCCAATGGTGAAATAATAATTAATTATATAAATCGGTTAATTTAGCTTCCGATATTACTTCATACAAACACAGAAACATTCTCTGTAGGCTATCTTTCATAGCTTTCGATTGTTGCTGTCCAAGGCCCCTTATAGACGAAGTCATTTGTTTTTTATTTCATTATACGGCCTTAGATGGCAGTTATTTTAATTTTAAAACTCATTTATCTCATTAAATATCAGTCCTATCAAAATTTTTCAAGGAATAAAACTTATCGAAAATTAGTTTTAAAGAAACGTTTGTTATGTAACATTTTTCACAAAAATCAATAATAAGCGAGATATTTCGATTTATTTAATTCAGGCCCCCTTATAACCCCCTTTTTAAATAATGTATTTTGAATGCCATATAGCCTAAAATCTAAGTTACAACGAACATAATTTATATTCCAATTTTCATCGAAATCCGTTCATCCATTATCGCGTGAAAAGGTAACAAACATACAGGCAGACAGACATACAAACAAAAATAAAAAAAAGAAGCGATTTTCGGTTTCAGGGTGGTTAATTATATATGTTAGGACCAATTATTTTTGGAAAATCGAAAATTACCAGAAAAATTTCGGCTACATATTTATTATTAGTATAGATAGATATATCGGAAAGGAATGCTGCTAGTAGTAACAATTTAACGCAAAATCAGACTGGATGGCATGTGGTGGGTTGACTGAGCAAGGACTAGTGACGTCACGCTCTCTGTGAAAAGAGGGGGGAGTATTCCCGCCTGTTATAGAGAACGCCGTGAGACAATGAAAAATAAAAGAGGGCATAACATTTTTGTTCAAGGAATATAAACAAGTAACCGAAGGTCCTCAGTTGCCATCAACGCATTTATTAGAATGTGTAACATCGATGACCAAAATGTTGCATAGTAGCTTAGAAAATCTGCTGTCACAGCAAGATGTAATAAAGCAATTTAATGAGCTTGATTCATATTAGTGTTAATTATAATTTTCTTTCATACTCTAACTATGACTGCAAAATTATTTTTTTTTTCTCAAATAGGGTAATGTTAACCCTCAACTGGTATCTATTGGTCAATATAGATCCATATTGCTTGATATTGTAATGTACACTTAAAAAGCGATACCAGTTGAGGGTTAAATAAATGCGAGACTCTGAAAACTGAATTAAGATATGTCTTCTGACCCAAACAAAATAAGAAAACAAAAACCATCTTGCACCAATGAACTGCTAACATAAAATAGCATAAATATAATATTAAATTATAATTATTATATATACTCCAGTTTGTTGATGAAGGATTTTTTTTATTTTCTTATCTTTCCTTTTGTTGTCATTACTTGACAGTTTTTCATTCATTTTCCGTAATCTTGCATGAATCAGCACTCTTGTGAACAATGAAACCAAATATCTTTTACAATCAGAATTACAAGTAGGTGCAAGAAAACCAAAACAAACTTCATTCTGAATGAGGTTAGTAAATCTCTGTACTACGTCAGGCTTAGAAATGAGATTTCCAAAGTTATTATCAAAATTTTGTGTCATATCTTCAACACATTTAAGTAAATTCGCAGAATACTTTTTGAACATGTTTCGTGTACTTTTATCAAGTGTGGAGTGTCAAAAAATGCCGCTATTTTCCTGTCATTTACTGTAGAGGAGAGCTGATCTGTAGTAACTCCCAATAAATGATACGCTTTTTGATTGTTAGGGCTACAGTACACATACAGTAGCTACTACTTTCAAACCAATGCTACTCAGCTTCTCTATTGCTTTGACAATGAGTTCAACTAATGTATTGCCAGGGATGCTTGATTATGCTAAGAAATAGCCCAGAACTTGTTTGTAATTACTGCAAATACCTCTAACCATAAACACAAGACCTTGGTTGGAAATTTTATCTTATGAATAATTGCTAGAATACCTCTCAAAGCCATCTACGATGTCTTCATTACTATTGTAGCAGACGTTTGCTTTTAAAGACATTTTATCCTACATAAGGGAACACAGTTTGTTAGTCTGTCATCTTACTACAGGCATTTCTTAGTATTTTCATTTTGTTGGTAGTTTTAACCGATAAGCAGAAATACAATATGTTTGGAAAGAATGAGGCTGTCTATTGCTTATCTTATAATGTAATATTAATATGTTACATTTTATTGATGAATGTTTTCGGCATATTTATGCCGTCTTCAGATCTTAAAGAGTTGTCTTTATATATACTTAATATTATGCCACATTGGTGAACTGCAATACATAACTAACAAACAACGAAATCATAATTACACTATTTTTAAGGCGAACTTGTGATTACTGTGTCCTCAATCAGCTGTTGATAGTACAATGTCACTTCATTATATGTTAATACACAAAACACTAGTTGAATGGAACAGATTAAAACAGATCTATAAAACATTAACATTAAACATTAGGACATGATACTTGATAAATTCTTTTAAGACGGATGTCGTTTTCATCGTTCATTTTGTTTACATGTTCTGATAAAACAAATTAAACACAATTGGATGTGTGTTGTGTGGTGGATTGTTTGACTGTATCAAGTGTTGTAAAGTTTAATGTTAATGTTTTATAGATATGTTTTAATCTGTTCCATTCAACTAGTGAAATTTAATAACTTCCTAATCATCCTATAGGAACTTGGGCTCTGTAAATAAATGTTGAGAGCCTTTGTTTTCATTTCCAATGATCACTGATTCCTCTCTACACACCGTACATCAGAAGAGATGCAATTTCTTACCAGTTCATATAATGGCCCAGGAATCTTACTCTTTATACATGCAAGGGCAGTGTGTATCTTCGGTTATTCCTGCGTAGTCTTGAGAACTCTTCCTCTCAGATGATGCAATTGTACTCGAAGGCTGAGAATCTTTCTCCTCTTCGGTGTTACTATCAATCTCCCCGTGGTCTCTGGAGCTCTTGGAGTGGGTTGAACAGCCTTTTCCCACTCCATGTGACTTGGCCCTGCAGAATCTCTATAAAACAAAACAACAGAAAATTTATAATTATAAACTATCAGTAAGACTAAGAAGGACTATAACACCACGGATAGAGGTTGCAGTTATGAGGTCAACTAAGCCCAATATGGGACCACTTATCTTTTCCTATAAATAACAATTACAGAATCTCCAATTATGACAGAATTTATGAGTATAGTTCTGAAGCCTTGAAATTGCATATCATTTGGCTTATTTTAAAAATCTTGTAACTGAATTCAGGAAATTGCATGAAAGAGCAAAAGAACTTATTATTTTTATACCCCAGCTAACAATTATTATGCATTTATTATATACAAAATGTAGAAGCATTTTCATACTAACGAGGTGTTATCAGCAGACGCATTTTAAAAATAGTTAATACACAGATTTCAACGTTCCGGAAAATTTAGACTTGGTTTTAGAGGTAAGGTGATGATACCTAAACAGTATACGATTAAATAAGTTACCTTGACAGATGGAGATAGCCTGAACTTTGCAAGGTATGGCTTCTCTATTCAGATGTATGTGGAGGGTACTTGTGAAGTACTTATCTTCAAAATGAGCCGCACACTCCCAAAAGTTGTGCAATTTCTTAGGCAGGTTCACCATTAGGTCCTCTGTGCCAATTGTTTCTAGCCATGCCTTGCATCTGAAATCAAAAAGAGAATAAAATATAAATATAAATGATAAGCACAGGGACACCATTTCGAGGTACTTTGTAAAATCACTAGGATAAGCTAGAAAATGAAAAGAAACTGCTCCAATGACCTTAAAGGTAAAATAATAATTATTACTCCATTTGCAACGCATTTTTGGAGGAAAACACTCATAATGTACGACAATATTTTAATAGCAAAGCGGAAAAACTTGCAAGCTCCAAATTATAATTTAGAGGAACAGAAATAATGTTGTTTGCAACGTTCTTCGCCTAACTATTTATTTGTAAAAATCGATGGGAATAAAACAAATTTAAATATAGGCCTAATAAAATTAATATTGTTAGCCTTTTCATATGCCGAAAATTTGTAGAAAACGGTGTACTACCGTGGCTTATTGCATCTGTTCCTTTCGATACTCTAACTTACCTGAGTGATTTTGTAAAGTGATACGAAATGGCGTGCATGTGATCATGGCGTGTGTGATGTATCATTCGGTACTTTGCCGCACCACACAAGAGAGAAAAAAAATTACTTCAGTAAATATCCTGTAAAATTTTAGTAAACCAGGTAAATCAAACTTCTGTGTCGTGTGCGGCAAGGTACTGGAGTTGCAGTAAAAAGAATAACTACGATAGATCCTTACTTACTTACTTACTTACAAATGGCTTTTAAGGAACCCGAAGGTTCATTGCCGCCCTCACATAAGCCCGCCAGTGGTCCCTATCCTGTGCAAGATTAATCCAGTCTCTATCATCATACCCCACCTCCCTCAAATCCATTTTAATACTATCCTCCTATCTACGTCTCGGCCTCCCTAAAGGTCTTTTTACCTCCGGTCTCCCAACTAACACTCTATATGCATTTCTGGATTCGCCCATACGTGCTACATGCCCTGCCCATCTCAAACGTCTGGATTTAATGTTCCTAATTATGTTAGGTGAAGAATACAATGCGTGCAGTTCTGTGTTGTGTAACTTTCTCCATTCTCCTGTAACTTCATCCCTCTTAGCCCCAAATATTTTCCTTATTCTCAAACACCCTGAACCTATGTTCCTCTCTCAGAGTGAGAGTCCAAGTTTCACAACCATACAGAAGAACCGGTAATATAACTGTTTTATAAATTCTAACTTTCAGATTTTTGGACAGCAGACTGGATGATAAGAGCTTCTCAACCGAATAATAACACGCATTTCCCATATTTATTCTGCGTTTAATTTCCTCCCGAGTGTCATTTATATTTGTTACTGTTGCTCCAAGATATTTGAATTTTTCCACCTCTTCGAAGGATAAATCTCCAATTTTTATATTTCCATTTCGTACAATATTCTGGTCACGAGACATAATCATATACTTTGTGTTTTCGGGATTTACTTCCAAACCGATCGCTCTACTTGCTTCAAGTAAAATTTCCGTGTTTTCCCTAATCGTTTGTGTATTTTCTCCTAACATATTCACGTCATCCGCATAGACAAGAAGCTGATGTAACCCGTTCAATTCCAAACCCTGCCTGTTATCCTAAACTTTCCTAATGGCATATTCTAGAGCGAAGTTAAAAAGTAAAGGTGATAGTGCATCTCCCTGCTTTAGCCCGCAGTGAATTGGAAAAGCATCAGATAGAAACTGACCTATACGGACTCTGCTGTATGTTTCACTGAGACACATTTTAATTAATCGAACTAGTTTCTTGGGAATACCAAATTCAATAAGAATATCATATAATACTTCCCTCTTAACCGAGTCATACGCCTTTTTGAAATCTATGAATAACTGATGTACTGTACCCTTATACTCCCATTTTTTCTCCATTATGTGTCGAATACAAAAAATCTGATCAATAGTCGATCTATTACGCCGAAAACCACACTGATGATCCCCAATAATTTCATCTACGTACGGAGTTAATCTTCTCAAAAGAATATTGGACAAAATTTTGTACGACGTCAACAAAAGTGATATTCCTCGAAAGTTACCACAGTTGGTTTTGTCCCCCTTTTTAAAAATAGGTACAATTATAGACTCCTTCCATTGTTCTGGTACAATTTCCTTTTCCCAAATAGCAAGTTTATAAATTTCGCTATATAATGCATTCCCACCCTCTTGTATTAATTCTGCTGGAATTTGATCGATACCTGGAGACTTGTACTTTTTTCAGAATTTCTATCGCAATTTCGACATCTGAAAGCGTGGGTTCGGGTATAAATGGCTCAGCAGTTTGTATTTCAATTTCGTCCCGATCATTTCTATTTGGCCTATGTACATTTAGTAGTTGCGCAAAACAGTTTTTCCATCTGTTTAGGATTGATGGAGAGTCTGCAAGCAAGTCACCATTCTCATCCTTGATCACGTTTACCCTTGGCTGATATCCGTTCTTAAATTCCTTTATACCCTTATATAAATCTCGAATGTTTTTATTCTTACTATTTGTTTCTACCTCATTCAGTTTTTACTTCAAGTAACCTCTCTTTTTATTCCTAAGTGTACGACTTGCTTCCCGTCTTTCATTGAAATAATTATCTCTCTTCTCCTCAACTGGATCCTGTAAGAATTTCAATTTTGCCTCTTTTCTTCTTTCTACTACCATGCAACAATCTTCATCTAACCACGGTTTCTTTTTCTTAGTTTCATAATAACCTATGCCCTGCTCATCTGCAATTTTGATTCTATCTCTGATATTTTACCACACGCTATTAACATCTAATTCTTTCTCAACTTCGTCAGAACTTTCTAAAGTGGTAAACCTATTCGAAATTTCGACCTGATAATTTTGCTTAGCTTCCTCGTCCTTTAATTTCAAAATATTGAATGTAGTAATATTAACTTGTTGCTCTACTCGCTTGGCTACTGATAATCTTTCTCTTAATTCTCCAATCACCAAATAATGGTCAGAATTACAGTCTGCACCCCTGAAAGTTCGAATATCTACTATACTAGTATGTTTCCGTTTATCTATCAAGATGTGATCTATTTGGTTGTGTGTCAATCCATCTGGAGAAGTCCAAGTATATTTATGTATATCCTTATGGGGGAATGTTGTACTTTTGACAATTAAATTTTTCGATGTGGCAAAGTTGACTAATCTAACTCCATTGTCACTACTAATTGCGTGTAGGCTCTCTTTTCCAATAGTTGGTCTAAAAATATCCTCCCGTCCTACTTTAGCATTGAAATCCCCCAATAACATTTTCATGTGATATCTAGGATCTAGGGAACTGATCAAAAGTATGTTCCAATTCCTCATAGAAGCTATTCTTTATATGGTCGTCTTTCTCTTCTGTAGAGGCGTGAACATTTATAACTATGATGTCGCACCATCTACCCGTAAGTACTAAATATGATAACCTGTCACTGATAAATTCGACCTTTTTTACTGCTGATTTTATTCTTTTATGAACACAGAAGCCTGTTCCTAATTGGTGATTATTGTTTCCTTCCCCATAATACAACAAGTAATCTCCTATTTGTGATACGCCATTCCCATCTAACCTAACCTCTTGTACTCCTACGAAGTCTATTCTGTATCTAGCTAGTTCTTTTGCTACTAATGTTACCCCTCCTGTTCTATACAGACTAGTTACGTTCCAAGTGCCAAATCTCAAAACCTTATTCCTTTGCTGTGGTCGTGCCAGAGAATCAGTCCTATTCCGAGGCTTATTATAGGGATACGTAACAAGCTGTTTTTTACGGTGATGGGTTGTTAGCCCTTCGCCCAACCCCCAAGCTGGAGGACCACCCCTTATCGGCTGTCCACGACTGCTTATTCAATATATTCGCAGCTACCCTCCATATCTGGAGGCCGTCTCCTCTATCCGCAACCTGAGGACGCGCCATGCCGTGGTGATAGGGACCCACAATACATGGACGATAGATCCTTCTCTTGAAAAATATCTCCCACGTGGTACCGGGTATTGTTAATTTAGACGAATACATATTACAACAATTAAATATATATAATACATTTAAATAATAAACTGAGGAGTGTAAGGATATATATATATATATATATATATATATATATATATATATATGTGTGTATATATATATATATAATATATACTTATATATAATATTTAATATATAACTTAAACATTAGTACCCGGTAATTCATGCAATTAATCATGATGCGCATGGCTAGGGAAATCTACAATGGATCAAATTAATTTAAATGAAATACATTGTAAATGAAAACTCACCTTTCACTATGTCCCGGTATCTTTAAGAAACATTGGCAATTTCTTCGGGCGGCTGTCCTTCCTATTCTTGCACTCGAAATGTTCGCATTTAACATGTGATAGCATTTTGAGTAACTGCACAACATACCAAACAAATTCAAAATGTCTTCCTTCGTGTGTCTTCCTTCGCCTTCCTTGTCAGGACTGACAACTTAAACCAAAAGTACGTATGCTCATTTTCCATTTCTTGGAGTCTGAATTCAGTGGCGGAATGTTCGTAAGAAACGATGGTAGCGCTCTTAGTGCTGGCCTAGATCATATATGTAACAGATATGTCGGGCTTATAGGCTTTGAGGTTAACAACTTTTGTCAGGTTTACTACTCTGCCATCTAGTTGTTACATAAGGAGTTACGTCATAATTCCCATTTGAATTGCATTAGCGACTATCCAGCCATCTCGTGTTCGTTTACGGCGGACGGGTGGCGATCCTGGCGGTTGTTCTCTTCAAAGTGCTGCCGATTTTAACGTAGCGAGGAGTTATCTGTTACATATATGATCTAGGGTGCTGGTTAGAAGAGTTAGCAGCGTTTAACCACGGCCGACTTGATCTGCTCGCTTCGCTTCTCCTTTACCGGCCTTGACAATTCATTTTGATCCCTGTGTTAAAGCTGTAATCGAGAAAATATGAAATTCCCGCCAGATGGCACTAACTCCCAAGCTTCACTGAGGAATGTGTGTATGGTTTCTTGTAAGATTATAATTAGTAATATTGCGCTTATTTCTACTGGTATGTGAGTTTATTGTGATATGATTCAAAATGACGTATTTTTGTGTACTATTGTGTACTTCGAATAGAAAAAAAGAGTGAAGGAGCAATATCATTCCACGAATTTCCGAGTGACAGGGAAAGATGATTATATGTCGTGACCATAATATTGCACGAAATGGAAATATAAAAATTGGAGTTGTATCCTTCGAAGAGGTGGAAAAATTCAAATATTTTATTTTACTTTAGTAGGCCTATGTTATTTTACGACGCTTTATCAACATCTTAGGCTATTTAGCGTCTGAATGAGATAAAGCTGATAATGCCGGTGAAGTGAGTCCAAGGTCCAACACCGAAAGTTACCCAGCATTTGCTCATACTGGGTTGAGGGAAAACCCCGGAAAAGACATCAACCAGGTAACTTGCCCCGACCGGGAATCGAACCCGGGCCACCTGGTTTCGCGGCTAGACGCCCTAATCGTTACTCCACAGGTGTTGACAAAAATTCAAATATCTTGGAGCAACAGTGACAAATATAAATGACACTCGGGAGAAAATTAAACGCAGAATAAATATGGTAATGCCTCTTATTATTCGGTTGAGAAGCTTTTGCCATCTAGTCTGCTCACAAAAAATCGGAAAGTTAGAATTTATAAAAACAGTTATATTACAGGTTGTTCTGTATGGTTATGAAACTTGGACTCTCATTTTGATAGAGGAACAGACATTACGGGTGTTTCATAATAAGGTTCTTAGAAAAATATTAGGGGCTAAGAGCGATGGAATTAGAGGAGAATGGAGGAAGTTACATAACGCAGAACTGCACGCATTGCATTCTTCACCTGACATAATTAGGAACATTAAATCCAGACGTTTGAGATGGACAGGGCATGTAGTATGTATGGGCGAATTCAGATATGCATATAGAGTGTTAGTTGGGAGGCCAGAGGAAATAAGACCTTTGGGGAGGCCGAAACGTAGATGGGAGAATAATATTAAAATGGATTTGAGGGCGGTGGGATATGATGATAGAGACTGGATTAATCTTGCACAGGATAGGGACCAATGGCGGGCTTATGTGAGGGCGGCAATGAACCTCCGTGTTCCTTAAAAGCCATAAGTAAGTAAGGGAAAGATGCGAAAATGGCTTAAAGTGATTTCACGCCGAGACTGTTCCTAAAGCAACTCCCCATCTTCAGTATTTTGTAGTTTACATTTCAGGGAAGAAGATTATTCTAATAATGGGAAATTTAGACTACTAAAACCAAATGCTGTGCCAACAATATTCCCTCATTATCCTAGGTATAAGTGGCAGATATCAGAAGACCATGACGAACAGTTACTAAAACTGATCTCCCTCCACCCAAGAAACGCAAATCTTTTAGTAATATTAGTTTTTCACTATTCGAACAAGATGTTCCGAGTGGCTCAGCATCAGTTAATGACATTCCCTTCTTGCCAGTTGAACATGACCACAAAGCGACGCAAACAGACGTTATCAACTTTGTGGAGCTAAAAAGAAATAATTAACAGATTGCATGTGAAAATTAAACAGCTTAATCAGGTGTTACAAGAGAAGCAAGATGAGATAACGAAAACAACCGAAACATTCCAACTAATTGAAAGAGATCTGTTACATAAAGAACAAGAAAATGTATGGAAAGAGGCCGATGAAGGGAGTATTCATGCAAAATTGATTCTAGATCAGCTGCTTAATCATCGAAACAGAATACCAAACAATAATATATTAGAAAATTTGTGTTCAGAAATTGAGCCGTTACTCTGTAGATGCCCTCTCTTGCAATGCCAATTTGTGATGAAGACGGCCAAAGTGGACTTGCTAATATCATTACTGTGAAATTTGTTAGGCCGCTTCTAGATAACATTGCAGCAGCTTCAACTGAAAAGCTTGTTTCTTCGAAGAATGCGGCTTATAATCCATTGAGTCACAAAATCTTGAAACTATGATTCTTGAATCTGCAATATCAAGTGGAATGTATCAGTGCAATGAGTGAAATTATAAAACTCAGTACAACTTATGGTAAATAATTACCCAAGTGATTACATTGAAACATCGCAGTTTAGCCTAGGGGTGCTACTCAGCGAACGAACTACAAAATTACGCCTCTGTCATCATGTTACTTAAACAGAACAGGTTACTATGTGGTACCTTCCCTGCTTTTAAACTCACGCTTTTACCATAATTAACAGAACTAAACATAATAATACTTATTATTTTCTTATTTATTATTTATAAGTGTTATTATTACTCTTTAATCATTTATTTTAATTCATATTGAGTATTTTTTCTGTGGACACCACACCTTGGCAGATAGCGCCTCGTGGTGGAATTGAGAAATTATCCAATTTCAAAAAAATATTACTATTGTCAAGGCCGTATACAAAAAAGGGAAGAGAACATCAAGTCGGCCGTGGTTTAACAGGGTAAAGGATAGGGATGAACCTCTCTCTTATATCTAGTCCTCTTGGTACAGGTGTGTATAGCCATGGCAGCACACGTTCGTATTGAGAACAGGATAAACAGGCGTTTGGCAGTGGAGGAAGCAAGCCGGGGAGTTATTCTGATCTAAGAAGGGCACTCACAGCGATACGTAGCCAGACAACGTGGAATAAGTCAGATTGCTGTTTGTTTCCAAATTATGGAAGCGGCATAATGAACGACACACTACAACAAGGAAGCCAGTTTCAGGTCTTAGAAGAAAAACTACCCCTGCTGAAGACCATTATTTGCGTCTTCTTGCAGCAAGAAATCGCAGGCGTACGGCACGAGAATTCCAAGGGGATTTTCAGATTGCTACAGGACAAAGGGTGAGTGACAAAACAATACGTAATAGAGTGCATGAAAACAAACTCAGGTGCAGAAGGTCGAAATAAGTGCTACGCTCAACACGGCGACACAAACAACTGAGACTAGCTTTGCAGAGGAACACAGAAATTGGCAGTTGAGACAATGGAGTCGAGTCATGTTTTGTGATGAAACCAAAGTTCCCCTGTTTGGTAATGATACACGTGTTGATGTATGGAGACGATCGGGAGAGAGTAATATTGAAGACGTACTCACTGAAAGAGTTCCTTTTGGAGTAAGTTCATTATGCTCTGGGGAGGGATTACGTTGGACATGAGAACAGAGCTTGTAGTGATTTGGAGGAGGAGAAATCAGAGTCTGACAGGCGACAGGTATGTCAATGAAGTTCTTAATCCCCATGTACGACCTGTAACAGAACATATGGGAGAAGAAAAAGAATTTCATCGGGATTTGTGTATAAAGTTGGTACATGCCAACACCCTTTTTGTTCAATAATTATATCAAACTGTTTTTTGAAAAAAGTTATCTTTTGATACTCGTACGTTGCGAATGTACCTTATAATTCGGTGGATTGAATTGTGAAGAAATGTGTTTCATGTAAGTACTGTAGACTATATTTTTTTCTTTTCTGGTCACGCACAAATTATTATTTTTTATTATTAAAACTTGTATAGTAATGTAAATTGAAATATATAATGTTAGGCAATTATTTTCTGTATTAGAAATGCACTGTATATATTATATTTGTAAAAATGAACGTGTCCTACTGTGACTGAATGTTCACATGTTGAGGCAAGGAGTAATGCTCCGCAGTCTCCCATTGAACTCGATCTACACAACACAGTTGTCAGTGGGTTCGTAACTTAATTCGTTTCTGTACCTTGCGCTGCAGTCTGGTCATTATCGATCTATAACTTCTCGCGTATTCTTACTTATATAACTTTGATTAATAATGGTATACACACAATTTAATTTTAATTTCATAATATATGTTACAGGAGTTGTTCAAACTGGTGCTCGTCTGCATTCATACATTTCCCACGTCTTGGAATAAATTTCTATTCACACATTAAAAGAAACCAATAAATAATGTATACATGAATAAACTCTACACTATTGACAAATTTAGAGCTCATATAAGGAAAGAAATTCAATGGTGCTCGGGTAAAGGGGGTAAAGTAATTTTTTGGAAAAATGAAGTTTTGTTCCCCAGATGAAAATAAAGTTAAATTCTACATGTGGATATGCAAAAAACAAAATAATACTAGCATTTTATACATTTTATTTCTGCTGAAAATTATTTGCAATAAGTACCCCAAGTTTGATTTTTATTTAACTCAAATTTCATATGTGAAGAATACAATGCGTGCAGTTCTGTGTTGTGTAACTTTCTCCATTGTCCTGTAACCCAAATTCAATAAGAATATCATATAAAACTTCTCCCTTAACAGAGTCATACGCTTTTTTGAAATCTATGAGTAACTGATGTACTGTACCCTTATACTCCCATTTTTTCTCCAATATCTGTCAGAATACAAAAATATCTGATCAGTAGTCGATGTATTACCCCAAAACCACACTGGCGATCCCCAATAATTTCATCTACATATGAAGTTAATCTTCTCAAAAGAATATTACATAACATTTTGTACGACTTCAACAAAAGTGATATTCCTCGGAAGTTACTCCAGGTAGGAGTCTTCTCCCCCTTCTTACAGATAGGTACAATTATGGGCTCCTTCCATTGTTCTTGTGCAATTTCTTTTTCCCAAATAGCAAGTGCAAGCTTACAAATTTCGCTAGATAATGCGCTTCCACCCTATTGTATTAATTTTGCTGGAATTTGATAAATACCTGCAAACTTGTATTTTTTTAAATTCTTTATCGCAGTTTCGACTTCTGAAAGCGTGGGTTCGGTTATAAATGACTCAGCAATTTGTATTTTAATTTCGTTCCGACTAGTGCTAATTAGCCTAAGTACATTTAGTAGTTGTAAAAAATTGTTTTTCCATCTGTGCAGGATTGAATGAGAGTCTGCAAGCAAGTCACCATTGTCATCCTGGATCACCTTTACTCTTGACTGATATCCGTTCTTAAATTTCTTTATGCCCTTATATAAATCACTAATGTTTTTATTCATATTATTTGTTTCGACCTCATTCAGTTTTTTCTTCAAGTAATCTCTCTTTTTATTCCCAAGTGTACGACTTACTTCCCGTCTCTCATTGAAATAATTAATTATCTCTATTCGTCTCGACTGGATCCTAAGAATTTCAGTTCTGCCTGTTTCCTTCTTTCTACTACCTTGGAACAATCTTCATTAAACCACGGTTTCTTTTCCTTAGTTTCATAATAACCTATGCTCTGCTCAGCTGCAATTTTGATATCTCGGATATTTTCTCACACGCTATTAACATCTAACTCTTCCTCAACTTCGTAGGAAGTTGCTAAAGCTGGAAACCTATTTGAAATTTCGACCTGATAATTTTGCTTATTTTCCTCATCCTTTAATTTCAGAATAATGAGTCTTCTAATATTAGCTTGTTGCTCTACTCGCTTGACTATTGACAGTCTTTCTCTTGGTTCTCCAATTACCAAACAATAGTCAGAATAACGGTCTGCCCTTCTGAAGGTTCGAATATCTATTATACGTATATGTCCTCGTTTATCTAACAATATGGGATCTACCTGGTTATGTGTCAATCAGTCTGGAGAAGTCCAAGTATATTTATGTAATCCTTATCGAGGAATGTTGTACTTTTGACAATTAAATTTTCTGATGTGGCAAAGTTGACTAACCTAACTCCATTATCATCACTACGTGTAGACTCTCTTTTCCAATTGTCGGTTTTAAAATATCCTCCAGTCCTACTTTAGCATTGAAATCCCCCAATAAAATTTTAATGTGATAACTAGATAACTTATGCAAAATATGTTCCATTTCCTCATAGAAGAAGTTATACGAGTGAAAAAACGCGGGAGGATACGAATCTGTAATAGCTACAGTCCGGATTTTTATGTAATTACTAGACTTAGGATTTTTAGGCTCGAATAGGATAGGTTGCAACAATTTTATATGAAAGTCCCTAAATGTGTGTAACACGAGAAACTCTCGAGTGTTTATATTGCCTAAAACTAAGTGCATTAAAGAACATATGTTTCAACCTACGCTAAACGAACCTAGAAATCCGAGAACTAGTAATTGCATACATTTTTTCCTTATTAGGGCCTATGTATTTATATGAAAACTCAAAATTTTGGCGAATTATGTTACTAAAGCCATTATATTTAATTTTAATACTACATATTTTAGATAAATATTTTTACGTAAAATTAACACCGGTTTATAATTAAACGCTTTGAAAAAATAAAAATTTTCAGCATAACATAAAATGAAATTATAAAAGTATTTATACAGACTGAAACTGAAAGATAACAGAAATGATGAGACACATACAACCAGATCAGTAAACAAGTTAACAATAATTCGAAACAGTCCTCAAAGAAATCAGAGTTACCGGTACTTCAGTTTATTTGCTGTTACTCATATACCGAATGGAGAAACGTTTCGGTGTAGAATAACATTCTGTCCGATCGCCGATGGAACATAATTTTGAAAATATGGAGGAATATCTTGTGATAGGCCTACATTGTGCTTCATGCCTTAAGTTTAAAATTTCCCCAAATACTATATCGCGACATACACACATAAATGTGATTCGTATGAAATTAATATTCTTATTTATCTTTACTTAAAATAAAACTATATGTTTTTAGTGTAAATAAGCCTAACAAGAAATTTTGACTTTCTGTTCAATTTTTCATGTTACATATTTTATATAAATTTTGAGAGTGTTACTTGCATATTTATGTACAAGATCAATACAGTATTACATAAAAATCCGGTCTCTTGTAATAACGTAGTCTAGGCCGACAATGTAAGCATGTCTGATACGAGTGTTACCGGCTGGGGTCCAAGCTGAACGCTCTGCATTTTGTGTTTTTGTATAGTATTTTACAGAAATATTGAAAGTATGGCTTCGACATGGGATAATTAAAATTATTATTATTATTATTATTATTATTATTATTATTATTATTATTATTATTATTATTATTATTATTGTTATTGTTATTATTCCAGTATTAATACGAAATTGAGCTAAACCACAGCTATAGTGAAAATGATGAAAATATTTTGTAGTGTTATCAAACATTAAAAAGTTGTCACGAAAAAGACGTTTTCTTCCTTCGGCTATGTTAAAACTTCGTTTCTGGATATGTATTTAAAAAAGGAAATAATTCAAAGCATTTGTGAGGCTTCGTAGGAATTAATTCAAAGAAATAACAATTCACATCACGTCGTCCGCCTAATTTTTAAAACCTCTAAAACTGATTTTCACTTTGTAGATATTTGAGAATTGCAGCTATACTCCATGGCTAACCACCGTTCAAATCCACTCCTGAGATCGGTCTCTCAGTGACGCACATAGCCTCTGCTTTGCGGGTAGCCTGTACAAAGAGAACTGTGGCGTCCCCGCCCGCATAGGAGAAAGAAGAAGTCCTTGGTGTCTGCTAATTACTTCCACAATTGAAATATGCAAATATTTTCGTATCTTTGCTTGTTAATCCGCTGTTCCACTGAGGCGAGTGGATGTGCTGAGTTGTCATTATTACAAAACCTTAGCATTGCTTTCTCTCTCCTTCTGGTTCCCTCTCATCTGCACTAATTACAAGTCATCTGGAGAGTGGGCGGGTGCGAGAAGGGGGTGGAAAGCAAATGAGTAAAGATGAAAATGCCACTAAGGGTGCTAAGACTAAACTCGACCGTTCACCCTCACGGTAATGAGAAGACTTGTACTGCACTAAATGATTTTCTGGCATTACCTTCTAAATTGTATTTTATAAAATGCGTGTCGTGCTTTGAAGAATGATGGGCATTTTAAATAGTGGTTTGTTCGACTCTGTGGTTAAAATTCTTCGTTACTCTCGAATGCTTCTCCACAACTACTGACAGATACTGAGAAGTCTTCGTTAGTAGGATTTTCTTTGTAGTTTGCTACTTGTAAGTTCAAATGAAAAAATAAATTAGCTGACGACCTTTCATAAGAGGACTAGAGCTAAATCCCTGGAAAAATCGAGCGAGGGGGTTTTCACCAAGAACTTAGTTTTTCTTCTTCACTGTTAAATTTAGCATTGCTGCATCACGATGGCCACGTCTGTGGCTCAATGCCAGCGTGTTAGTCTACTATCCATGCGAATCGGGTTCCATTCCCGGCCAGATCATGATAGAGTTTTGGAGGACTAAGCAGTCGTTTTTCTCGGAGTACTCTCGTTTCCATCATTACACAAACACTGTCCATCTTTCCCTAATTTCATCTATTATATTCTGTAGTTAAAAATGTAAAAAAGGGTGGGAGTGAAGTATTAAGGGTAGTACGAGTTTCCAATACCGATATAGAATGACTTGGATTTTCAGCTGATCGTCATTATGATGCTACTCATCTGTAGATGGGACCTGGTTCTATCAGGGCTGAGGTAAAATGGCTCACCTGTTAGAATCAGATTCACAAATGCCACCCAAGTCACCTGTCTTATTTGAACGACCATCGCATATGCAGAGTGAGAAATGATATAACTGTTCTGATTGGAGGAGGCAGTAGAATACATTAAATAACAAATTAGCCTATGTGTTTTGTAATTAAGTGCCTGGTTTATTAGAAAATTAGGCTGAAAGCCTGTAGTTTGACAACAGCACATTATCGGCTCACATACGAACTCAGGTCTAAATAACAGCACTCCGTCCCTTTGTCACGTCACTAGGGATGCCAGACTTATTCTTGGCAGGAAATAACGATACGTTTTAATCCTTTTATTTAACTTGTAAAAAAAACCGTTCATTTTATTAAAAACAGCAAGATATAAATAATTTCTCATCAGTTTCCCTAAGGATAGGAGTAGAAATCAGAATCGTACCTATAGTGCTTATCGGGTAAAACAGTGTTAACATTTATGGAAAAATTATTTTTTTATGAGTAAAATATTCATTTGGGACTAATATAGTAGTAGGATTTTTTATTTACTCTCTCCAAGGAATAAGCTGTTAAATTTGCACAGTTATATTAACTTATACCCTGTATAGGGCGCACATTGCAGTGGGTTAACCAGTTCCAGATCCAGCCTCAGAAAAACAAAGCCAAAACAAGGTGCATCACCATTATGCCACCGTATGTCAGTAATGTTTATACTCAAAATTTCGTTAAAGGTATGAGTTTCTACATTCATTCATAGTGTTCTGACGAGAAGCAGGTCTTTCACTGCAAACCAAGCATTCTCCAATCTTTCTTATTATTTGCCATCCTTTTTGTTTCTGCATATGATCCATATATCTTTGTCGTCTATCATCTGATATCCCTTCTGCCCTGAACTGTTCTCCCGTTCACCATTCCTTCTAGTGCATCCTTCAGTAGGCAGTTTCTTCTTAGTCAGTGATCCAACCATTTCCTTTTCTCTTCCTGATCAGTTTCATCATCATTCTTTCTTCCCTAACTCTTTCCAACACAGCTTCATTTCTTATTTTGTCTGTCCACTTCACAAGTTTCATTCTTCTCCGTATCCACATTTCAAATATTTCTCTTCACTTCGTCGTAATGTCCATGTTTCTGCCCCCATACAATGCCACACTCCACATAAGGCACTTCACTAGTCTCTTCTTTAGTTCTGTTTCTAGAGGACCGCAGAAAATGCTCCTTTTTATATTAAAAACTTCCTTGGTCATTGCTATCTTCTTTTTGACTTTCTGGCAGCAGCTCATGTTACTGCTTATAATACACCCCAAGATTTCAAGCTGTCCACTTGCTCTACTGCATCATTTAGAATTTGTATGTTCACCTTCTTTATTTTTCTTTATATAACCTTGGTCTTCGTTTTATTTGCATTTATTTTCATTCCATATTGCTCACAGCTATCATTTAGCTCCTGTAGCATATCCCTTAGTATCATCCCCTCTTCTGCTAACAACGCCATAATCTTATGTTTGTGAGCCAGGAATTCTTACTGCAAACTTCTATAGCGCGTCCCAAAAGTCGAGATCATGGACTATATAAAATGAATTTAATCCTGGATGAAAATGGAGTCGTAAATGTGACAAAATGTAATCCGAAGAAATTTCAATTGCACAATATGCAACCTGTATTTTGCAAATAAATGTTACTCTTGTAATCGTAGCTCAAGCTATCCGTACTCTGGTTTAAACTTAAATGTAGCAATTACTTCTGTATTGCATTCTGTTCCTTTGTAACTTCATAATAAATTGTTTATTCCTTTCTTGTCATTTTATAATTTTTAATTATAATAATTAACACATTAATTACTTTACAGTAGACCGCTAAGAGATTCTATGTTGCGCAGTTTTGCCAAATTATTGTACAAGTAAAAATTCTTCGGACGAAATTTTGTCACGAATATTTTCGTCTCCATTTTCAACCAGGGTCACACGATATAGCCCGTATGCCCTAATTCCAGCTGCAGCCCGTAAACGTAAATACAGCTTTCATGATAGCTCAAAAGCGCGGCAATAACAGGCAAAAGCGCTAAAATTTTAGGTGTAATGCAGAACCCATAAGCATGAACAGATCAAACTATAAGAAAAATGTGAAATGCGGCAACATCTACATCTCATTGGACTCAAACTTAAAGCCTATGATTTTTAGGAACTAGAGTCTGGTTATATTTTTATTTTTATAATCATCCAAGATTTCTTGATGAACTGTTCTCTTGTCTTTGTTGTGTTCTTTTAAGACCTATTATCGTTGTAATTTCATTTTCAAGTAAATTTCCAACTGTAATTCTTTTAATGGTTTTGTAAATGTTGATATCCTGCAAAGTTCGAACATGAAAGAGCAACCAAAACATTACAAACTTCGTCTTATTTCATGAAAAATTAATCTTAATATCTGTGTTAAAATCCTTAAGCTATTGAAACGTAAAGGGGTAGATGGAGGACGACGAATATTTTTACATGAAGGTGGAACAAACACGACAGGCATCTTTGTGCAGAGTGAACATCAGTGAACTCGACCCATGGCAGAAGCATAGTAATATTTACATTATCTTTGAACCGAACATAGCGACTGTATGCACGACACTGGTAAGTATGTGTACAGAGGGATCGATACATGGAATAAGACAGTATTTCATATGCTTATGGTATGAGTCTATTTTTCTATCGTATAAATTACAAGTTACTCCTTTAAAATACTAAAAATAACAGTGAAAACTAAGTTAGAGATATGAAAATATGAGGATAAATTACTTCAGTTATTTATTAAACGAAATGTATAAACAATTATGTTTAAATTTATGGTAGAAAATTTGAATTTCAGCAAGGATCTTTTACTTCCGGATCGATGTGGAATGTTTTAACTATGATTCATTAGCTTTTGCGTTTGCATAGCCTATATTTCTATAAATGAAGACTTGAACTAACAAACATCCGAAGACCATTCAAGTATATTTTTGAGGAGACCAAAAAATCTATATGTTTTTGCTGTATGAGATTATTGATATAAACATTTATGTTATGGACGATCATGCTTTTTTTTCCCCCCTACTTACCATTGTTGCTTACATTCTTCGTAAGTTGACAATACAGCAGATTCTGCATGCTTTGCAAACAAAAGAAATCACAGTCCGGTAAGTAAAAACAAATACATATTACCATGACAACGACGTTCATAACTTTCTTATAGGGAAAATTTTTACTTGTCAAACAAATTTATGTAATATTCAAAATTAAAAACAAAATATTTATTTAAATGACGATCGTCCAAAAATTAATGTGCGATACACATTAGTTAAGTGTTTAATAGAATCTCGAAATGTGTTTCCTTTATTTTATTATAATGCACTTACCACACTTGTATTGCAATATACTATTGCATGATTAAAGAACACAGGCTTAGAGTTGGACTGGAGATATTCTTTTTTACAGGATGGTTTCCTAAGCAAAATATAACTAATATCAAGTAGAAAGTCAAATTCGGTCAATTTTTGACTTGGGATGTTTATCAATTCAAGTCTTCAAATGTAAATTGAAATTGAATTTCGGTCATTGTAGAGTGATAATGTAAATTGCAGCTAGACTCTACTGTCTTCGCGCTACGAGTTGGCGCGGAGAGTAGATAGGCGGGACGGGGGAAGTTTACGCTACGCTCTGACCTGAAAACTTCGTCCACTTACTTGGCTACAAGGGAACGGAGTCAGACATAAAAGATTCCGTATCTTCGGTGTTGTCGCTATGACTATCATTATCACATTTTTCAAAATTGCTGGAGTATGATCTGTCCATGACAATCGTCTGTTTATGTTCCAGCCGTGTATATTCATTCGAATCTCTCAACAAGGTCATTAGCCCCACCGCCCCCATCCTGATGGACAACAATGAGTGTTCTGGACACATTTATGGTAGTCAAAACTCCCGTAACATTTTTATCGTGCCAGTACTTGGGAAACGTTAAATTTGTAGGCCTATCTATCCGCATTTCGTCCAGATAGAAAATTGGTTTTTCCACTTTCCTAAGCTTTCTTATTTGCTGTAGATATCTTCACGTATTCTAATTTACAGTGTTTTCCTCGATTTCTTTTCTGCACACTTCTTCCACCTGAAATCCTTTTTCTTCAATATTCGTCTTAATGTTGTCTTTCATTTCAAATCAATTTTCTCTTGTAAAAGGGTAGAAGTTTGTTGCAGCTTGGTACTGTTTTTTTTTACTTGTTATTTAACGACACTGTAATAACTACTAGCTTCTTCAGTGTCGATTGAATTGATGATGGCGAGATGGTATTTGGCGAAATGAAACCAAGGATTCGCCATAGATTACCTGACATTCGCTTGGGAAAACCTCGGAAAAAACCCAACCAGGTAGTCAGCGCAAGCGGGAATCGAACTCACTCCCGAATGCAACTGCAGATCAGCAGGCATACGCGCTACCTCCTGAGCTACGCCGGTGGCCCTCTTTCTTTTTCAAATAAAAATTCTCAATTATATCTTTTTTGTCAATCTCCCGTCGAAGTCATCTCCATTTGCGTTTCGCTAGTCTGGACGTTTCCGTTTTTTTTTCTCCCTCAGGTGTCGACAACGCACTTTCTTCTGTGCAGTATTTCATTTCATTCCTTATATGCTGTATTGTTGTTGTGAATAGATTAGAGTACTTTTCTACCTTTGCTGTAGGTTTCGTAAGAGGAATGCAAGGGCACTGTTGTTCTTTTTCTTCATCGCAGAATTATTTTGTTCTTCTAATAATATTCCTTTCTTCGCTATAGATTGTCAATCCTTGTTTCCTCTTTGCCGACATATTTACAATAAACAAAAAACTGCTATAAACCTAAATAACAGTATACAATAACATAAATTCTATTAACTATATTATTATTAACACGAAAAGCAAAGGATAACTAGAGTAATACAAAGATTTGCTGTATACTGAAAACAATTGTCTTGTTGAAACTAATAAAAGACTACAATAAAAACTGCACTATTATTTTCACAAAGTCGCAAAGACTCATAGACATGTGTAGTAGATGTTCGTGAAACAGGAATATTGCAGTGAACAGTGCGGTGCGCATGCGCGACTGTTTCCCCTCCGCCCCGTCTAAGTACTTCAGCCGCCTTCTCCTGGCGTGACAACAGTATAATAATTTCAGAAACGTCTCCATTTATATGAAGAAACGCCTTACATTGTTCGTTGCTTGGTTCCATGAAATATCTCCACTTTTAACCATATGTTTAAACTTAAATCCTAATGAAATTAAACAGCCAACAACTTTGTTTGTTTAGTCTTAGTCAATGTAAAAATTCATATTTGGAACACTACACTATTCGATAATGTTGATCTTTAAATCACTGAAACGCCTGATATGGAAATTCATAATACTTTCATTCGCCTTTGCCTACGTTGCCACAATTCATTCCAATAATATCATTATCAGCCTATAACAGCGAATTTTGGAGTGCACGACTTCAACCCATAAGAGCGATTTTTTTTGGCCTTGTGGGGTGAAGCAATTTTCCGTCATTTCGCGCTTACGTCCGGCTCCGTTAATTCCGGGAGGATGGTGTTCTTTTAGTGTAAGAATCAGGTCTTAGAGTTTAGAATAAGGTGATTATCGTTAAGTTATATCGGAGTGGCTGATACTAAAAATAAATAAGGGTCAAGACTAGTTAAAGGCACATTTATACGGCGTAACATTGTTGGCAAGAAATCTTATGAGCAGAGACTGGAACTTTGGCAGAATGCCCTTATAAATGTGTTAAATCTATCTTAATTTTGAAAGTAATTCTGTAAGAATTATACCTTTGTGATTGAAACGTCACAGTCTTATGTTGCCCTTTACTGCCATTTTTAATATAAATGCCTAATTTACAAAGTAAATGCTTTTTTGTCTTTATTTGATTATTTATCTATTATTTATTAATTTAATATTGAAAATTGCCTACAGATATACAGTATTTTGGTTTAATTCTATAACCGCTACAATGAAAGTGCATTCACCGAATGTAGGTATATGATTGTCTTTCAGTCAGTTCATATTCTCTTTGCAACAATGAGTGCTGCCGTGCAAAAAGTATAACAGTAAGCGTTTTAATTATCGCTTGTGTTTATTTATTTTGACTGCGGGTCTAACGTTATTTTTAACGGTTATTTTTCTTTCAGTTTTCATTGCGACGTTGTTGTAGCATGACCCCGGAGAACTTAAAAAAGCATTTGGTTGTCGTGTGCAACAAATAAGGCATTGCAATACATAGGCCTTTTAAAAACATTTTCATTTTTGTGTCAAGTACAACACTAGCATTTTGTTTAAAACTTTAAAATTGTTTAAAATATGACGATCGATTTATTGAATAGTGTAATCTAGTAAATAAATGAGTCTAGTGCAAGGTTTTTGTAAGTGCCTTTTATTGCGTATTTTAGCTATTTATAATGCTTCTTGCCTGCCTATTTTAGTTATTTATGATGCCTTTTTGCGTGCCCATTTTAATGATTCATAATGCCTAAACTTCCGGTCTCTGCTTATGAGTACTGACAAGAAATGTTGTCAATATTTTTCTGTGTTTAAACGAGATCAACATTGTTATTAGAATTTAGTTGACTGCAGGATTGCTGACAGTAATATGTGCTACCATTTTCAATAGTTTTGGGAAATAATCTTATTCAATTTCTCTTCCTGACCTTTTTGTTTTTCCTTTTTATTCCAGATAAAACTGTGCCGATACACCCTTCATTTTCCCTACCACTAGTCTTTTCATATTTAACCATTCTGAAATTTCTCACCTTGCATCATGTTTCTTGTTTCCAATTATTTTCTCTACACTTGACATCTAATAAAACTGAGGGGTCTGTACTAATGTCGTGCATTTCATGCTCTATGTTCGGTTCAAGTTTGTCGAGCGTGACAAGAACCGAAGCCTGCTTTGAAGAAGCGGATCTGTCTCGCTCGCTTGGTTTTTCACCTTGTATGATATGTTCGCTGGCCTCTCCTAAACTCCTTTCCCGACACTTCATGCGTATAGGTGACTAAGGATTTTAGAACAGATCTTGTGAAGTTTTATTTAGATGTAAGGTAGGTAATTTTTATTACAAAATATGATTAAACTTCGACAAATATACGTACATATAGGTACACTTAACAGCAAAAAGAATGAGCCGACTCTTGGTCGACAGAAATGCTAAGTCCTTTCGCGCGGTTCACTCGTGTAAACGTAACCCACTGCAAGGCATTGCTGTGGTGTCTCTTCATTGAAAGTCATCCGTCTGTAATGTAGTAAACCTTACCAGCAGTGTGTAGCCCAGTGGTAAGAAGTCTGACATCCGTACCAGAGATTGTGAGTTTGCCTCCCGGTACGGTAAAATTATTATGATTTTTTATTTTAACTTTTACTTAATTTATCAGTTTAAATGTGAAATGGCATTTGTTAACAAACTTCGTTATTTACAATTCATTTTAATATATCAATATGCCTGGTAAATTATTAATAAGTATTTAATGAATTTCAATCTTAAGGCATATAAACTTGCAAATGTTTATTTGCTATTTAATAACAATATATGAACGTTTTCGCCGTTTAGGGCATCTTCAGATATAACAAAACATATTATCTGGACCTATGATAACATATTATGCAAATTACAAGGAAAATAGAGAACAATATATATGGTACATGAAATTCATGAGCTTTATGTAGATATAACATGAAACAGGATGAATATTGAGATAATCTTTGAATTTGAACTTAGACTGGACGAATATTTTATTTTATACATATAGCTCATGTTACAATTAATATACAATGTTTAAAATTTGTCAATGATATTAATTTTAAAATGATGATAATAAAATATTTAAAGTAATCATGGCTGAAAGTATTCGTAAGTTACAAGATAGTATGCGTAGTTAATGTTCTTGTGTTTTGTAATTATTTCGCTTAGAAAGGCCGTTGGCATTTGAATGAATGTTGTTTGACGCTGATGACTACTTTACAATTGATATACAGTGATTAAATTAGTCAATGTTAAAATTTAATTTTATAATGAAGATAATAAAATATTTAGAGTAATCATGGCTGGGAATTGTCGTAAGTTCAAATTAGTTTTCGTAGTTGATGTTGTGTGTTTTGTAATTGTTTCACTTAGAGGTCATTGACTTTGAAATGGCTACTCTGATGTGATGAGATCCTATTACGTGTTCTCAGGTTTATTGAAGTATAAATGAAGAAGTTCTATAAATTTGTGTGTACTGGTGTTGATGTGTTGGAGGTTTTAAGAGAACTGAAGCCTAGATAATCGTGTGTATTGAGGCATGTAACGGCGCAAGAATATGAAAGGAACTATTTGAATGGCGTATTAAGATCAATGTGAATAGGTCTGTTTTAAATTGCATACAGTGGATTTTTAAAGTTTAATAAATTTTCGTTGATTATATTTTGATCTTTATTATGGTAGTAGGCAATGAAGAATTCTTCTGCTGCATTTATGAATTTATTGTCATTGTATGTTTTTAGGATACTTAATGTGTTCTGGTGATGACCTAATTCATGTCCAGTATTAATTGTGTTGCATATTTTGATTTTTCTCTATTATTTTTTAAATCGTTGACATGTTCCTTATATCTTGTTTTTATATTGCGTTTAGATTGGCCTATGTATTTCTTACTGCATGTGTGACATTTAAGCATATATATGCCTTTGCTATTTAATTTATCTATAGGATTTATTGTGTTAAGAATATTATTGTTTAACTTATTATTTGTTTTGAATGCTATGTTTATGTTTTCTTTATTAAAGAAGTTTTTTAATTTGTTAGATATGTATTTATTGTAAGTGAGTGTTGACCAAAATTTTGATTTATTATTGTTTGTTTTTGTTAAGGTAGTGTTTGTCTGTCGTTGTGTATTGTTTTCTGTTTTCCGAATTAATTTTCGAATAAGGGTTTTACTGTATCCGTTATCATTTGCAATGTCTAAAATTCTTTGTACTTCTTTTTATATTTATTTTTGGATAATGGTATTTGTGTTAATCTATTTATTAGGTAATTAAACATACTTTGTTTTTGGTTTTGGGGATGTATTGAATCTGCGGGTATACTATGTGTTGTGTGTGTTGGTTTTCTATAGATATCGTATTTCAATTCAAATTTATGTTTTATTATTTTTAATTCTAAAAATGGAATCGAGTAGTTTGTTTCATGTTCAACTGTAAATTTTAGATTTTTATGTAGTTTATTAAATGAATCAAGAAAGGAATTGTCTATTGTAGTGTTCTCATAAATTATAATTGTATCATCTACATATCTATAGTAAGATTTAATGTTATGTTTATTTAGAATTTCATTGATTTTGTTGTCCTCTATGTTTTGTAAAAAGATTTCAGTAAGAGTTCCTGATAAGGGGTTGCCCATAGCTAGGCCAATATTTTGTTTATATATTTTCTGATTAAAGATAAAGTAATTTTGAGATGTAACTGTGTTTAACAATCGTGTTATTTGCTGAATTATATTTTCTGCTATTTATAAATTTTGTAATTTTTCTTTAACGATAAGTATGGTTTCTTGAATTGGGATATTTGTATACAAATTCTCTATATCTAAAGACATCAATTTTGATTCATTGCTGATTTTTACTTTATTCAAATTGTCTATTAAATGCTTTGTATTTTTAATGGTGTATTGATTTTTTAATTGTAATGTTTGTTTTAGCCATTTGTCTAAGAATTTACTTAATTTATAGTTCGGAGCGTTTATGTTATTAACTATGGGTCTCATTGTTAAATCTTTTTTATGAGTTTTTGGTAATGTTCTAAGAGTGGGGATTGTTGGATTTTGGTTTATATATTTATGCCTATCTGAATTTGGAATAATATCTGGTATTAATTTTAATGTATCTTTTATTTGTTTTTGGTAATTATCTGTCGGATTGTATTGTATTTCTGTTATTTGATTATTATTTAAAAAATCAGTAGTTTTCTCGATATATTGGTCTTTCTTCATAATGACTTTTGCATTATTTTTGTCAGCCTTAACATGTATAAGATTATTATCTTTCATTTTTTGGTTTAGGTTATTGATTTTACGTTTTTCTATTTTGGCTTTGTGAAACTGTTCTTTGGTTTTAGGATTTGTTTTATAATTTTTGATAATTTTAGCGGCGTTGTATCGTAAGTAATCTTTATTATCATGATTACTGTTTTGTATGACTGTCTCTGTTTCAATAACTAGATTTTCTATTGTTTTAGTTAAACTTGTCTGTGGATAATTATGTTTATATCCTTTATTCAATATTTCAATATCCTCATCTGAGAATTGCGTATCAGTTAAGTTGACAAATCTGTTATTGTTCATCGGTTTTTGGGTATTACTTGATGATTGTGACAAATTGGACCTGAGTTTTTGCAATTTATTATTCAAAGTTTTATACTTATTCTCCATTAAAATCTTTATTTTGTTATTTATTATTTGATCTAAAATAGGCCATGCAGTAGTTGAAGCTTTTGAATTTTGTAGATGAAGGTCATATAACTTAGAATTCATGACATCTTTTTTCTTGTGTAAGAATTTAATTTCGTTTCTGATCCAAATTGTTTGAGCCATAGTTTTTGTTCTCTTAGCTGATTGGGTTTTGTTTTTAATTTTGATTTTTACATAATTGGGTACTAAATTTTCTTTCAAACATTGTTTGTTAAACCAAATGTTTGCGTTGGTATTGTGTAACTTAATCTTTAGGTTCAGATAGCGTTTATACAAATTTGTCTCATTGACATTGAGTAATTTACAATTAATTTTAATATATCAATATGCCTGGTAAATTATTAATAAGTATTTAATGAATTTCAATCTTAAGGCATATAAACTTGCAAATGTTTATTTGCTATTTAATAACAATATATGAACGTTTTCGCCGTTTAGGGCATCTTCAGATATAACAAAACATATTATCTGGACCTATGATAACATATTATGCAAATTACAAGGAAAATAGAGAACAATATATATGGTACATGAAATTCATGAGCTTTATGTAGATATAACATGAAACAGGATGAATATTGAGATAATCTTTGAATTTGAACTTAGACTGGACGAATATTTTATTTTATACATATAGCTCATGTTACAATTAATATACAATGTTTAAAATTTGTCAATGATATTAATTTTAAAATGATGATAATAAAATATTTAAAGTAATCATGGCTGAAAGTTGTCGTAAGTTACAAGATAGTATGCGTAGTTAATGTTCTTGTGTTTTGTAATTATTTCGCTTAGAAAGGCCGTTGGCATTTGAATGAATGTTGTTTGACGCTGATGACTACTTTACAATTGATATACAGTGATTAAATTAGTTAATGTTAAAATTTAATTTTATAATGAAGATAATAAAACTACTCGATTCCATTTTTAGAATTAAAAATAATAAAACATAAATTTGAATTGAAATACGATATCTATAGAAAACCAACACACACAACACATAGTATACCCGCAGATTCAATACATCCCCAAAACCAAAAACAAAGTATGTTTAATTACCTAATAAATGGATTAACACAAATACCATGATCCAAAAATAAATATAAAAAGAAGTACAAAGAATTTTAGACATTGCAAATGATAACGGATACAGTAAAACCCTTATTCGAATATTAATTCGGAAAAAAGAAAACAATACACAACGACAGACAAACACTACCTTAACAAAAACAAACAATAATAAATCAAAATTTTGGTCAACACTCACTTACAATAAATACATATCTAACAAATTAAAAAACTTCTTTAATAAAGAAAACATAAACATAGTATTCAAAACAAATAATAAGTTAAACAATAATATTCTTAACACAATAAATCCTATAGATAAATTAAATAGCAAAGGCATATATATGCTTAAATGTCACACATGCAGTAAGAAATACATAGGCCAATCTAAACGCAATATAAAAACAAGATATAAGGAACATGTCAACGATTTAAAAAATAATAGAGAAAAATCAAAATATGCAACACAATTAATACTGGACATGAATTAGGTCATCACCAGAACACATTAAGTATCCTAAAAACATACAATGACAATAAATTCATAAATGCAGCAGAAGAATTCTTCATTGCCTACTACCATAATAAAGATCAAAATATAATCAACGAAAATTTATTAAACTTTAAAAATCCACTGTATGCAATTTAAAACAGACCTATTCACATTGATCTTAATACGCCATTCAAATAGTTCCTTTCATATTCTTGCGCCGTTACATGCCTCAATACACACGATTATCTAGGCTTCAGTTCTCTTAAAACCTCCAACACATCAACACCAGTACACACAAATTTATAGAACTTCTTCATTTATACTTCAATAAACCTGAGAACACGTAATAGGATCTCATCACATCAGAGTAGCCATTTCAAAGTCAATGACCTCTAAGTGAAACAATTACAAAACACACAACATCAACTACGAAAACTAATTTGAACTTACGACAATTCCCAGCCATGATTACTCTAAATATTTTATTATCTTCATTATAAAATTAAATTTTAACATTGACTAATTTAATCACTGTATATCAATTGTAAAGTAGTCATCAGCGTCAAACAACATTCATTCAAATGCCAACGGCCTTTCTAAGCGAAATAATTACAAAACACAAGAACATTAACTACGCATACTATCTTGTAACTTACGACAACTTTCAGCCATGATTACTTTAAATATTTTATTATCATCATTTTAAAATTAATATCATTGACAAATTTTAAACATTGTATATTAATTGTAACATGAGCTATATGTATAAAATAAAATATTCGTCCAGTCTAAGTTCAAATTCAAAGATTATCTCAATATTCATCCTGTTTCATGTTATATCTACATAAAGCTCATGAATTTCATGTACCATATATATTGTTCTCTATTTTCCTTGTAATTTGCATAATATGTTATCATAGGTCCAGATAATATGTTTTGTTATATCTGAAGATGCCCTAAACGGCGAAAACGTTCATATATTGTTATTAAATAGCAAATAAACATTTGCAAGTTTATATGCCTTAAGATTGAAATTCATTAAATACTTATTAATAATTTACCAGGCATATTGATATATTAAAATGAATTGTAAATTACTCAATGTCAATGAGACAAATTTGTATAAACGCTATCTGAACCTAAAGATTAAGTTACACAATACCAACGCAAACATTTGGTTTAACAAACAATGTTTGAAAGAAAATTTAGTACCCAATTATGCAAAAATCAAAATTAAAAACAAAACCCAATCAGCTAAGAGAACAAAAACTATGGCTCAAACAATTTGGATCAGAAACGAAATTAAATTCTTACACAAGAAAAAAGATGTCATGAATTCTAAGTTATATGACCTTCATCTACAAAATTCAAAAGCTTCAACTACTGCATGGCCTATTTTAGATCAAATAATAAATAACAAAATAAAGATTTTAATGGAGAATAAGTATAAAACTTTGAATAATAAATTGCAAAAACTCAGGTCCAATTTGTCACAATCATCAAGTAATACCCAAAAACCGATGAACAATAACAGATTTGTCAACTTAACTGATACGCAATTCTCAGATGAGGATATTGAAATATTGAATAAAGGATATAAACATAATTATCCACAGACAAGTTTAACTAAAACAATAGAAAATCTAGTTATTGAAACAGAGACAGTCATACAAAACAGTAATCATGATAATAAAGATTACTTACGATACAACGCCGCTAAAATTATCAAAAATTATAAAACAAATCCTAAAACCAAAGAACAGTTTCACAAAGCCAAAATAGAAAAACGTAAAATCAATAACCTAAACCAAAAAAATGAAAGATAATAATCTTATACATGTTAAGGCTGACAAAAATAATGCAAAAGTCATTATGAAGAAAGACCAATATATCGAGAAAACTACTGATTTTTTAAATAATAATCAAATAACAGAAATACAATACAATCCGACAGATAATTACCAAAAACAAATAAAAGATACATTAAAATTAATACCAGATATTATTCCAAATTCAGATAGGCATAAATATATAAACCAAAATCCAACAATCCCCACTCTTAGAACATTACCAAAAACTCATAAAAAAGATTTAACAATGAGACCCATAGTTAATAACATAAACGCTCCGAACTATAAATTAAGTAAATTCTTAGACAAATGGCTAAAACAAACATTACAATTAAAAAATCAATACACCATTAAAAATACAAAGCATTTAATAGACAATTTGAATAAAGTAAAAATCAGCAATGAATCAAAATTGATGTCTTTAGATATAGAGAATTTGTATACAAATATCCCAATTCAAGAAACCATACTTATCGTTAAAGAAAAATTACAAAATTTATAAATAGCAGAAAATATAATTCAGCAAATAACACGATTGTTAAACACAGTTACATCTCAAAATTACTTTATCTTTAATCAGAAAATATATAAACAAAATATTGGCCTAGCTATGGGCAACCCCTTATCAGGAACTCTTACTGAAATCTTTTTACAAAACATAGAGGACAACAAAATCAATGAAATTCTAAATAAACATAACATTAAATCTTACTATAGATATGTAGATGATACAATTATAAATTATGAGAACACTACAATAGACAATTCCATTCTTGATTCATTTAATAAACTACATAAAAATCTAAAATTTACAGTTGAACATGAAACAAACTACTCGATTCCATTTTTAGAATTAAAAATAATAAAACATAAATTTGAATTGAAATACGATATCTATAGAAAACCAACACACACAACACATAGTATACCCGCAGATTCAATACATCCCCAAAACCAAAAACAAAGTATGTTTAATTACCTAATAAATAGATTAACACAAATACCATTATCCAAAAATAAAAATAAAAAAGAAGTACAAAGAATTTTAGACATTGCAAATGATAACGGATACAGTAAAACCCTTATTCGAAAATTAATTCGGAAAAAAGAAAACAATACACAACGACAGACAAACACTACCTTAACAAAAACAAACAATAATAAATCAAAATTTTGGTCAACACTCACTTACAATAAATACATATCTAACAAATTAAAAAACTTCTTTAATAAAGAAAACATAAACATAGCATTCAAAACAAATAATAAGTTAAACAATAATATTCTTAACACAATAAATCCTATAGATAAATTAAATAGCAAAGGCATATATATGCTTAAATGTCACACATGCAGTAAGAAATACATAGGCCAAACTAAACGCAATATAAAAACAAGATATAAGGAACATGTCAACGATTTCAAAAAAAATAGAGAAAAATCAAAATATGCAACACAATTAATATTGGACATGAATTAGGTCATCACCAGAACACATTAAGTATCCTAAAACATACAATGACAATAAATTCATAAATGCAGCAGAAGAATTCTTCATTGCCTACTACCATAATAAAGATCAAAATATAATCAACGAAAATTTATTAAATTTTAAAAATCCACTGTATGCAATTTAAAACAGACCTATTCACATTGATCTTAATACGCCATTCAAATAGTTCCTTTCATATTCTTGCGCCGTTACATGCCTCAATACACACGATTATCTAGGCTTCAGTTCTCTTAAAACCTCCAACACATCAACACCAGTACACACAAATTTATAGAACTTCTTCATTTATACTTCAATAAACCTGAGAACACGTAATAGGATCTCATCACATCAGAGTAGCCATTTCAAAGTCAATGACCTCTAAGTGAAACAATTACAAAACACACAACATCAACTACGAAAACTAATTTGAACTTACGACAATTCCCAGCCATGATTACTCTAAATATTTTATTATCTTCATTATAAAATTAAATTTTAACATTGACTAATTTAATCACTGTATATCAATTGTAAAGTAGTCATCAGCGTCAAACAACATTCATTCAAATGCCAACGGCTTCTCTAAGCGAAATAATTACAAAACACAAGAACATTAACTACGCATACTAACTTGTAACTTACGACAACTTTCAGCCATGATTACTTTAAATATTTTATTATCAACATTTTAAAATTAATATCATTGACAAATTTTAAACATTGTATATTAATTGTAACATGAGCTATATGTATAAAATAAAATATTCGTCCAGTCTAAGTTCAAATTCAAAGATTATCTCAATATTCATCCTGTTTCATGTTATATCTACATAAAGCTCATGAATTTCATGTACCATATATATTGTTCTCTATTTTCCTTGTAATTTGCATAATATGTTATCATAGGTCCAGATAATATGTTTTGTTATATCTGAAGATGCCCTAAACGGCGAAAACGTTCATACATTGTTTTTAAATAGCAAATAAACATTTGCAAGTTTATATGCCTTAAGATTGAAATTCATTAAATACTTATTAATAAACTTCGTTATGCCTGCCTTGTAAAAATATTATTGCCCATAACCTGTGGGCTATTAATAGGTGAGACCTGGCCTGTATAAACAAAATTAACAAAAACAATTTTTAATATGTTAACAAAACAAGGCCTGTGATGGGGACTAGTATCTCGTCCACAAACCCCCTGCGTCAACAACTGCCCTCATTCTGCGCGGCATGGAGTCCACAAGATTATGGAACAGATCTAAATTCTTGGCCATCTCCTCCCACACATCTAAAACTCTGTCCCACAGTTCCTCAGGTGTCCGAACGTGTGGTTGTTCTGTCCAATTAGAGTGTAGGATCCTTTTGACTGCACCTCACAAATTTTGAATCGGATTCATATCTGGTGAATTTGGAGACCAGTCGACTGGGTCGACATCACGCCTCCTCGTAAACAATCTTTGAATCCGGGTGGCGGTGTGTATCGGATGATTATCCTGCTGGAAGAAAAGTGTTCCTTCTGGATATCGTTTTCCGTTGTATTAACAGATTATATTGCTTGAAAGAGAGAGGGAGGTTTATTATATATTAGAGTTTGGGCATGTTCTAAGAGATATCGCCACGTAATTATAGCTATTCAGGTCACATATGATGGCAAATTTGTAATAAAAAAGGAAGATTGGGGAGATTCGAACCTTGAGCTACTACTATCAACTTGTTCAATAGACCAATGTTGTAACGACTTACGCTATTGCGACTGATATCAGTTCGACATAATACGTGCTTTTCCTGTTCATATTCGCTCCGGTTGATTTTGTATTTATCAATTTTATTATTATTTCACTCTTCAAGGGCCCTGGTGTATCTAGAATTAACCCGCCATTCGATTTTATTACATATTTTAGACTCTTAAAGAAAATAGAGCAATACAATAATTCCACCCATTCCACAACACATAAAGTGAGCAAATTTAGGTACCTAATTGATCGGTTATTCACAACCCCAATGAATAGGAATAATTACAAAAATGAATTCAATTATATTCAAAACCTTGCAATAGAAAACGGTTATGGAAAACATTTAATTCATAAATTACTGAAAAATAGAAAAGCCAAATTATATAAGAAAAAATACACCACACTGGAACCAGAAAATGCAAAATCCAATACAAAATGGCAAACCATGACTTATTTCGGAAAATTTTCAAATCAAATTAATAATTTCTTCAAAAAACAAAATATCAAAATAGCCTTCAAAACCAATAACAAGCTTCATAACATAATCCCCAATAAAACCAACACCAATGAACCTCTCCTAAATAGTGGTATATACCAATTATAATGCAAGAACTGCACCAAACAGTACATCGTCAAACCCGCCGTAATTTCAAAATAAGATACAAAGAGCACGCTACAGATTTTAAATATAACAGAAACAAGTCGAAATATGCCCATCACCTTATTGAAGAAGGCCATGAATTTTGTAATATAAAAGATGCACTAAAAATCATTAAAGTCACAAACAGTCCCATAATAGACACGGCAGAGCAATATTACATCGCAATGAGTTTTAATGAAGGGAACCAACTTTTAAACGAGCAAATAGTTAACCTCAAGAACCCGTTATTCAATTTATTTAAATTAGTTTCAAAAAATCAGACTACTTCATCTCAGCTTATGACATCACATCCCCCCCTCCCCACATTACTTCCGGTTCCGCCAGATGTTCATTAGGATAAGAACCACTGTGAGCATCGAACGATTCTCATTCATAGCCTGGCCAACGTCGAGCACGCAACATGTCCAGCCATTGTACGTAAGTCACTAGTTTAATTCAATGCATTTAACCATCAGCATATTCATATACGTAACAACAAATTTTATGTTCGCAGTATAAAGGCTTGACTGATAATCGGACGGTGACAATCATGAATATGTAATAATCCAACCACAGCAACCACAGGAAAACAATAACCAGGTATCAATGTAACTTATATTACGCACCAAATTCGAATATGGTAAAGTGCTCCGATATGTGAAAGTGAACAAACAACAAGGAACCTTGGTACAATAATAACGAATCAACATAAAGAATTTTAATATTTTAATAGTGAGTATCTTAGTGTAAGGTTACAACATTTCAAGTAAATGAATAACTGCATTTGACCACACAATACGTAAAGACAACTCCAGTGTTCCACAAATTGATGGATAATTGCAGCAGAAAAACAAATTTTAAATGTTAGTAATAAGTGTGTGTTTTTAATTTTTAATCATTAATTATCTACAAACAGATTGTTTTATATGCGACATGAAATCACCAGGGTACACATTATATGTTTCATTCACACAGTTCATGTGCACCTATTTGAACATGTAATTAGGCAAATTTTCATACATTTGAAAATGGCACATTAGTGCCGAAAACGTTTATGTTATAATTAATCATATAATACTAGATAAGTATAGACGGTATATTTCAATTTTAACATTGTATTACAACCTGCTTATCGGATAAATCATACAACATGAAATTAAAATACAGCAAATTTAAATGGTTTAATTATGTGTTACCTAGTGAAGTACGGCTTTGACGAGACGAGTATGCGCAATGTTATGTTTCTGGAACTTAGAAATTGTCGGCCGGCCCATTCTTTTTGTCGCTAAGTGTACATCACATTATGTTTTTAAAATACATGACAGTTGTTACCATACCAATTACCGAAAGAAAATAGCTATAATTACATTCTTGACATAATGTTCAAATAAATCACAGTAACAATATTTGTGTGACTATACGGATTATGAAAGTATTACAGGCACATTGTTCGATTCAAGTTAGTCGAGTATGGCGAAGTTCGACATTCGTCGATGTTCGCTCTGCAGAAGAAGGCCGGTGGTGTTTGTTCCATTTGGTTATAAAATATTCACTGTTATTCACTCCCATCCCTTCATGTTTTAGCATAGAACTTGCGATTAGTTTTTCGTATAAAATAAGACGAAGTTTGTAATGTTTTGGTTGCTTCTCTCATATTCGAACATTGCAGGACTCTATTTTAAACCCCTTAAGTATTTGAGTTAATATAGTGCGGCTAGTTCTTTCATATGGGATAAGACGAAGTTCGCAATGTTTTGGTTTTCTCTCTCGTGTTTGAACTTCGCACATACGTATTAGTCGGTACTTTGAACATATGCGTTTTCTAAATATATTTTGTTTGATTTAGTTATGCGCATATTTACATATGTGAAGGTTTAGTCATATTAATAACAAGAAAAATTACCTATACCCATTACTACGTGTAACTTCGCAAGATATGTGCATGATATCCTTATGTAGATAGATATAGATATTTAATTGTCATCAACATTTATATTAGTTATGGTGTACCACAACTTATGTATACGGGTTTCACCATAACTTTGTATTAATATAACTACAATTAGCATGCAATCTCGACAGCCTACTCATCTACTCTCGCTATTAACTTAACTCCAATCAGTCAATTTCTTCTTAATGATCTTACATGTCCACCATCTGTTCGTTATACACTTAGCCTACGTTCCTTTCAGCATTCTAATCTTGCTAACTAAATTTATACGTAATTCCGTCTTTCTACATTACATCTAACTCTTAACACTTTACCCGGTTATAATCATTGGGATCTTTTTTCTACCTAATACACGTCATTATAATCTTATTAAATCTTGACATGAGTATCTAGTTCACTTTAGTTTGATCACTCATTTCTTAACCACAATCAACACTCAGAAAAAAACTATAGAAAATTATAAATACTACCACTAAGATCATCTATCATAACTTCACTACATCACTTTCGAAGATTTACTTCTTTACAATAAGCTTCAATCGATAACTATATTTATTAACTAGCCACTTTTTAATTTCCCAACTTTTTTTTTAACTTCCTACCTGATCTCTATATCTATGATCCCCTAAACACATTTTAATCACACTAAAACACGATTTACGACATTAAATTAGCAAACTTCCTGTTGTAATTTCATTCAGACCTTTTATTTATTTTTTACCGCTCTTGCACCAACTTCTAACTTTTTTGGCCCTTAAATGCACCCGTCAACGATAAAATACTGCCTTGTGGTGACGAAATCACTATCTCTTCACCCATCATACTTTTCGCATCCTGACGTCTTCTCTGAACACTAACCGCACCTTCTCTTGATCTCCCGTAAAACACACCTGATTCCGCTTCTTGTCTTCTTCTTCTCGCTGACTCACGTAGGCTAGACCATATGTTACTGCAATTTCCTACTCGGTCTACACTTCCACTTGGCTCAGCAGGATATCCTTATGTAGCTAAAGCGTAAAGACGCAGGGAGAGGAGGAACTAAGAAGAAAGGCACCGAACATATGTGAGGAAGGGGAAAGATTGAGCCAACGCAAAGAGAACTTCAGTTCTACAAAGACTCGGTAAACATGAACCGAACATAAGGCATCTGACCGGTTTTCTATGGACTTGTTTATTTTAGTTTACATAGGCCTACTTCACTTCTACCCTCCTCAGTCCCGAGAATAAGTTTGAATTTTATTTTTTTTGGAATTTATTCATTTTATTAACCAAAATACATAGTTAAACACAGACAAAATATAAAAAAAAAATTTGACCCTCCTTTGTAACAAAACTTTAGTGTATCCTACAGGAGACATCAGGTTTAAATGACAACCGACACTTATTTTGACATTCATGTTATTTTTTCGTAGTAAATCTGTAATTTGGAAGGCAAAATAAAGTTAACTGAATATTAATTAATGTTAATTGTTAGACATATGAACAACAAAGTATTAATTGATAACTTAACAGTTTTATGAGTTATCATAATCAGAGTTTCTGAAAAGAAAACTTCATAGTTCATGGAACAATTTAAAACATTGTCTGTCTTCTTGAATGCAGAGAAATATTTTGCAAGCAGTACACCTTATTCTGGCAGAGTTGGCATTGCAGCCCGGCATTCTACATCGGTTCTTCGTGGATGGTGTTGGTATCTCTGGAAGGTGCAAAATCCCTTTTGTTCTTAGATGAGCCGATGGTATTGGAATTTTCGCATTGTATCTTACTTTCTTAGGTGAAGGCTCACTGGGCTCATATTCAGAAGTATCCTCCTGTTCAAGTGATACGTGTAGAAGATAGTCTTCTAGCTCCATTCGGAATCCCAAGTAATCCAATACATCTTTCTTTGGCGTTTCCAAGGCCATTTGATGTCTTCTGTATTCAATCCAACTTCTTGCGATTGCGAAGTCGATGAAATGCATTATTACCCTAATAGTCCACTTCTTCGTTCTTGCAGCAATCCTGTAGTAACTGATCAGCCTGTCTAAGAAATCAACACCTCCCATGAAGGCATTGTAGCTTTTGACAGCACCAGGACGATTCACCACGATGTATTCCTTATCCATCTTAGGCCAACGGCGGCATTTGTCCTGAGGATCTTTTCCTTCAAATGATGACGCCAAAACGACTGGTTTGTTATCAAACCATTTTATTAGACAAATTTGTCCATCATTGCGCACTTTTTCATCGATGGAACCTCGTCCCTCAGCTTTCATTTGGGCATCCGATTTGAAATTTGCATTAGATGGAATGGTGACTTCCTGAGAGTTCCTGTACCCTGATAGTGAGCCTTGTAGTGAAGACTATCCAATAACGCAATTGAAGTGAAGTATCGGTCCATGTACAAAGTGCAGCCTGGAGGAAGATTCTTTGTTAGTCTCAGGACCACTTTCCCACCAATGTCTAAATTTTTGGTATCAGAATCAGGATCCGTATTGATTGTGTCTCCTTGTCCTCCATAAATAAAAAAAATCTAATGGAAGACCATCAGGGGCAGTGGCGACGAAACATTTAAGCCCACATGGATTTGGCTTTCCTTTCACGAATTGTCTTGCTGGAGCATGACCATAAAAAGGTATCATCTGCTCATCAATTGAAACAAATTATGACCTTTCATTCAGTAAACAAGCAGTTTCAATACATTTGAGAAGAGGCCTTACTTTCCAAAATTTGTCTACTGATTTCTCTTCATTAGAAACGATTAAATCATCCCTCAATTTCAGATTATTTCTTATCAAAAAATATCTATCTCTACACATATTGTCGGCAATTGCAGGAACTCTGGTTTTGTCTGCCCAGTACATTCGAATTCTTGGGTACTTCAAATAGCTCATAATTATTGTTATGGCCAAAAATATTTTTCTTTCGCTTTCTGTAAGACTTAAATTCCTTCCACTGTCTCTAAGATATCTTTGGTTTGTATGTTCAGTCAAACATTTTATTAGATCATTAGGAATATACCTATGGAAATAATCCTGAGGCTGTAATGCGATTGCAATTGGATTATTTTCTTCAAAAGCTGGAGCTGGAGGTAAAGGGCAAAATTCTCCTGTTTTGACATTCTTCCAATATGTTCTTCTACTAGAATTAGTTTCTGGAACAGGGGAACCTGACTCTGTGACTAGAGAAGGCTGTTCTGGAGAAAATAATTTCTTCTGTGTTTTCCTTTGTGAAGTTCTGACAGGTTTTTGAGAATTTCTTGAGGGACCTGAAGAATTAAAAGACTCCAGTAAAGCGGTATTCTGGGGTAATGGTGTGAAATGAGAAGTCATGCTGCTTCAAAGAAATGATGGTGTGGAAGAATTTGAAGCCATTTCATTTTCATCTTCAGAAGATGAGGAGCATGAAACTATGTCCTTTGGTACGCAAGAGGGATCACGCAAATCGTCGTCATCAGAAAATATGTCACAATCTGAAACATTTCCATTGAAATGTGCATCAACAAAGTCTGCTATGTGAGGATCATCTGCAATGTAGAAACGAAAGTGTAGGGAAAATATTGCCTTGTAGTTGACTACAATTGAAGGAAACAGCAATTTCTGCATCAGTCACGCAATAACAGAAAACCCATGAATATGTCACCAGCTTCATTGATGATGATGATGATGATGATAATAAGCATAATAATAATAATAATAACAATAATAATAACAATAATAACATCCACACAGAAGTTGTCAACCAGTTGTTATGCAACATTCCTTTCTAGGCACAGTGTTAATTTCCCAGTGCTGTACAATATAAAACTATTGTTGAGAATATTTCTATCTTTATATTGTTACTATGTATATTATTATAATTTTTGCAATTTCTGTTATATGTTTCAGTCTTCAGATGATATTTGCAAGAAAATTAATATTTGGTGTATGAATTATGAAACTCGGATTTTTATTAATACATAATTATAATTATAAATTATTATTATTATTATTATTATTATTTATTGCTGTTGTTGTTGATACTAAAATTAACCCAATTCTTGTGCAATTTCATAAGGAAACATCTACAAAACCGGAAATCATCAGATTTCTGGGAACTAATTATTTACTAGCTCAGAACCTGTCGTCTCCCTGAGGAAGCACTACAATGAATACTTAATAATTGGCTAAATAAAAAATAATGCAATAAAAGTAGTATTATGTACATAAAAGCCAGTGTTTTGTGATAACTACTTGATATATTTAATTATATTCATAAACCAAGTGACAGAAATATCTTAGCTTACCTGCACGAATGTGTTCCTTTGACTTCACTCTTGATCCCGCCATTTTCATTACAATGCCACCAATCTCTAATTCGCTCCAGGATAGCAAACTTAACTTCAAAATATGGTGTCATCTGTTGGCAAACGCTTGTACAATTTCGAAAACAATATCAACATTTCTTCTTAGATTACCGCGAACTTAAAATACATGTTGTTAGCGTCTCCTACAGGAGACGCCAGGACTGAGGAGGCTACGTATTGTTGGGATGCCTATGGAGTAGGGCGAAGTTTGTAGTATCTCGATATCCCCTCTCATGTTCGAACATTGCACGACACTAGTCTGTACTTAAATAGAAAAGTGACTATACTTTCTCGATTTCATTCCATAAGCCTATTTGAATATAAATGGTATTTAAGAAATGGAATAAACAAGACGAAAAGGACACAACCTTGAGCCTCAAGTAAAATGAAACGCTCATAACTGTATTGAAAGTAATGTTATGGAGGTGTAAATGTGCTTAACAGTGTTTGCAACATAATTTTTTCCAACATTTCTTTCATGTTTTATCTCTAACTGTTAGAGAACCTATTTTTTTGATCACATGTTGCTGATATTTATAACTACTTTTACAAGTTTTTGTTGACAACATGGGCCTACATTATCATTACACGTTACGAACAATGTTACGTCGGTGTTTATACTCCTTTACATTTTTCCATTGGCTATACATCGTAAGAAGGCTTTAGTTGCATAATATGGTAATACTTCAGTTCTCGTTCTCACATACATAAGATCATTTTTAATGTATGGGACATTATATTCCATACATTACTACTGCTTTTCAGAGAAACGTTATTATGCGTTAACAGATTGATATTCATTAAAATAATAAGTATTGCTTCCTACTTTCCTCGAATCTTTATAGGTGCAATAGATTTTACAACGTGCCTTGGAAAATCAAAGGAATAGTTTGAGTATACTTAGAATATTTCTTTAGTAACGCATCATAATGAATTAAACTCTTTTCGTGATTTGGTTTAAAGAAAAAAAATATTTATGAAACAAGACATAAAGGCGCCGTCTGGTGACATGCGGTGATCTTTATTGGAGTCCTTCGCCGTCTTCTCAACCCGAGCTCATCAATTCCAGTAAGAAGTACAGGCCGGTTCACAGTCTTCGTCGCAAGAAAGCTCGTAGCAAGGTACATAAATCACTTTCCATATCGATTTTGCTACTGTTATTGTATTTTCGTTTGGCTTTGTAAAATTAAACTTTATTATCACCATCATCCCCAAACTTGGAACATTCTTGCGAAAATGTTGCAACTGCCAACCCTAACTTATGCACAAGTGACAAGTTTACCAATAGAAAAGTAATGTTTCAAATAAACAAATACTAAGTTTGACAACACTTTAAAATAGAAAACAAACTGCATAATAACCACATTATGTATACAATATTATTATATTTTATAATGATTTGCCAGTAGAGCTCTGAATATTTTGAAGTAATCTTGGTAATTACGCAAATCACATTTTACTGATTTTCCATACCTGACAATCGTATGATCAAATATTATGGTAATGAGTACCACCGAAGTGAAACTAAGGGTCTTGATAGCAATGATACTTAAGCTGTCCTAATGTGCATTGAGTAATATGAATATTAGTCACCTATATTAGAGACTTGAAAACTCAACTTTAAACATGTACATGAGGAATAATGTGAAGTCTCCATACAATGATGGCTATTAACAAATACAGCAACAACCTGTCTCCAGTTGTGACTGAGACATCTGAAAGAGTTTATTACGTACAGAGTTTGATATAAATGATTCTTACAGAAGTTAAAATTTAATATCAAATATCATGCGTTATGTAGAAGTAGAAATGTTTTCTCACCTGACAATAGAACTTTTAGAAATATTTTACTTTCTCTTTTTTCGAGGAACCTTTAAAATAATTGTCTAGTATTAGAGAACTGTGCATAAAAGTTGTTTTTATAGCTCACGGTTTTTTTGCTATCAGTAAGTTGCATATAATATAATCCAACAGTGCCTACTTATTTTTCTTTTGACTGGAGAAAGATATATTTCTATGCATATGTTTATTTTGGAAAGTATTATATTGCCTACTATTTTTGTAAGATTTCATCCCCCGAAACTGGCTAGTAGAAACTTAAGACCGTCCTCAATTTAGTTTCTAAGTAAGCCCTAAAGTCTACCGCAGTGGTATTCAGTCTATGATACGCATACCCCCAGGGATAGCGGGGTTGTCTCAAGGGGTACGCATCTCACTGATTACGTATGTAAATATCTAAACATGTTCTTTTATTATACTTGTTGATAATTATTGCATTATAGTTTCTTTGCAATATTAACTACTATTTTCCCTGGATGCCATTTCACGTAAACCATTACTATTATTATTGTATCAATAACTACTGCACAATAATAATAATAATAATAATAATAATAATAATAATAATAATAATAGTAATAATAATAACAATAATATAATAATAATAGTAATATACTTTTAGTACAACATCAATCTCTTTTGTTAATCATTATATAATTGCATTGCAGTTTGGGGTACAAATATAATGTATTTTGGAGTACACTAGCAGAAAAGATTGAATACCACTGTATACCGCATATAACATTAATATTTGTTGCAATGATATTGTTTGTCCATTCCTGTTATTACCATTAATGTATTTAAATATAATACAAATCTCTAATGGCTAAATATCATTACATTAATATTATTCTCATTATATCCATATATATGTCATGCTCCAGGGCTAAAGAACTCTCTGTAGCATGATTTTCTGTGGAGTATTAAATTTGAAACAGTCCAGGAACAGTGTCAGCGGAATACATGGTCTTAAGACGCGCAATGCAATCCCAGCTTGTGAAGTAAATAGATGTTCAGTCAGAGTTTTAGGGCCGTATTCATAGACATTTTTAGCGCGGGTTTCCGGTGGATGATCGGCGTTTTTCGTATTCATAAATCAGTGTTAGCGATAGGATATGATTTTAATTCTGTACAAGTAACCAGTGGATAGCCGGGGCTAGCTTAGTACTCTCGTAGTGCGTGCTGCGAAATGCCTATGAATAGCACCCATAGAGTTTTGTCGCGCGTGCGGTAAATCACTGCCTACGATAAAGGTATTCTTACGCCACGAATCACTGCTGGACTAATCGCATTGGTCCAGTGGAACAAAGCATACATTTTAATTGGTTAAATTAAATAACGCATTGTTCGAACTCTTTTCTTACGCGTAGTCTCATTAAAGCGGCTTATCACTGTATTGCACTGAATCGAATTAATTGTAACAGATGTTTGAGTAAGACGACATCTTTAAGCACGTATAATCAAAAGGGGTTTAAAGGCTATCTCACCTGTTGGATAACGTGGATGGTATCCCACACGGAAAGCCGGCAAGAGAACATAAAAGTGATGGTGAGAAGATTGGAGCAGACAGTGATACAGTCGGATGGTGACACGGTCGCACAGGGATCGAGGACCAAGTCGTAATGGCGTCAGCGGGAACAAGAGATATACCATTGTAAGTAACTCGTGTATATGTTGTGTAAATATTTAATAAATCAAGTAGAGTTTTATTCACGACTAATTCAGTCTAGAACCTAAGTTCAGCAACCATGTAGTTTTCCCATAATATCCGGAGAGCCCCAGCTCTTCCAGTAAAATTGTTTCTTTTTCATTAATGAATGGTGTCAGAAATCCTGACAAGTGTGAGCAGGAGTCGAACGCAGCAGTCATCCGTTTAGCAAGTCATCCGACTTAAGTGACAGTCGCACAACATATATTTTATATTTAGATTTTGATCCCTATAACGTAGTTCCAGTAAACTTATATTACAGTAAATTAATTTTCATCATTTAAGGAACTAGCTAACTCAATTATTATTCTACATACGTTTACATTGCTTATAGATTGAATTGTCATGAGGCGCGTCCAGAAAGTAAGTCTACCCGAGGCTATTTTAGAGAAAGAAAACCCAATTTCATGATACGATATATTGGAACAAATACAACAGATTTTGAGCTATTTTTAACATATTCCTCACCGGAATTGAGGCATTTGTCATACCGTAGAATCAACATTTGTATCCGTGTTTCGTAGAAATCTGCTGCCTGTGATTGGAACCAATGTGTGACAGGCATCTGCACCTCTCTGTCACTGTGAAAATGCTGACCGGACAGGAATTTCTTTAGGTGTTAGAAACGATGGTAATCGCTCGGCCACATACGGCTCGAGCACAACAGATCATCTTCAAGAGTTCCGATGCGAGGTGTTTAAACATCCACCCTACAGTCCGGATTTCGCTCCCAGCAATCAATTTCCACTCCACGTAAAATCATATTGCAAGTATTCATCACTATATTTACGAAGCGCAGTACGTTTTTGTGAATTCTGAAGAGAATTTTCACACACATTATTTGAATTATCATTGCTGTCATCTAACCCAGATCTTGATTCAGATTATCTTTTTCGAATTAAATATTTTCAAATAAGATAATATCTTAATGATGAACCCAGGGTGCGAATTAACGGGGGGATGGGGGGAGATTTCTCCCTGTTGGAAAGTTATCCCCCTCTCATAAATTAATTTTAACATCAATGCCAGGGATAACTTCTATCCCCCCTCATAAAATATAATTGTTTTGATATGAATATATGTACTTTATAAAGTATAAAGTAAGCAAAGAAAATAACGTTGATGTATTATCATCACCGGCAAACTGACAACAATCAATAGCTTAGGAATTGCACATCTAATCTTAAGGCTGCTCATGGATATAATAATAATAATAATAATAATAATAATAATAATAATAATAATAATAATAATTATTATTATTATTATTATTATTATTATTATTATTATTATTATTATTATTATTATTATATCAGTGCGACCAAGCGTTGAGCCATATAAAATGAGGCTAATAATAATTTTACGTATGGTGTACTCTATCTAGGATTCTATCCCCACATCATCAAACATCTTAATTCGCACCCTGGATGCACCTTTGATAAATTCATCGCATTATCTCCCGATCACACGTATATATTGAAACTGACCAATACTGTATGTTGTGATGATTCTACACTCTGTTTATTAACCCAGATATACCTACTGTTCTATTAAAAGGACAGTGGTCAGTGTTTCAAATTACCCTCTCTACAGTTAACGCATTTGCTTTTTCACAGGTTTCACTATTACTGGTCTTAATTAGAGGCTTGCTAGGTGTGGTAAGACTGGTAATGAGGTTTCTGGTCACCGTTGAGTTTGAGACGTGGACATGAGAGTTGTTCGTTTATTTCAGCTATGGTATCCGAGACGCAAATCAGATATCAAAGTTAAATATTGCCACTGAAGACGTAACAGACGAGGATTCGGGGGACTAATCTGATATAACACCTAATAATCTATCTGGTTCACAGCTTGCAGCAGGAGCAGAACTATTTCAGCATAGCCTTCTTGAAGAGGAAAGGGAGGGTTTAGGAATGGGGTGACAAATTTGTTGCATGTGAAGAGCAGACGCAAAGTCATAGCAAAGTTTCTGCGAACCCGGCAAGATCTGAATACTTTCAAAGGAAAAATTATTCCGGGGTCGGATATCGATCCCGGGATCTTTGGCTTAGCACATCAACTCTCTGCCAACTGAGCTACGCAGGAACTGCACCCGATACCATCTCAACGTTTCTCTTTATATCCACATATCTCAAGTGGGCTGACAAGACACCCGAAAGCCAAATTTGAGTGTACATAAACTCTGTGTGACTTGAATTGTGGTTTTCTGTTAACTACCTGCTGTGACATATGTATCATGCAAATCTGACTTTCAGATATACGTTAACAGAAAACCACAATTCAAGTCACACAGAGTTTATTTGCACTGAAAATTGGGTTTCTGGCGTCTTGTCAGCCTACTGAGGTGTGTGGATATAAAGAGAAAAGTTGAGACGGTGGAGGGTGTAGTTTCTGGGTAGCTAGTCGACAGAGCGTTGGTGCGCTACGCCAAACGTCCCGGGATCGATACCGGCTCCTGAACAATTTTTCCCTTGAAATTATTCAAGTCTGTTTCACAGGGAGCTATACCTGAAAGCCAGTTTTTCCAGCAAAATCTGTTTACAAGTGGAAAACTGGTGATGTTCTGGAGGGAGGTATTGAATGGACATACTGTAAGTTTCTATTGTTTTTCATTTATTATTTTTGAAGAGGTCTTATTTTCTATCTAAATTGTCATTGTCATAACAATGTAGTTTTGAGAAAATGAACTCAAACCTGTCTCTCGACATTGCCACAGCAATTGTTTCATTATATGTATCGTCTCTTCTCTCCCAATATTACCTCTTCCTGAAACTTCAATATTTTTTTCGCCTATTACGTATTTATACGTATCAATAGCAGTACGATAGCATTCTAGAGTTGAAATGAATGTAGCTACAATGCATCACTCTTCAGAAATAATTACATTGTTTCCTTTCATGTAAGCATAGTTTACAATTCTTCCACAAAATGTATGCTCATATGCCTACTGTCCTTTTAAAAGGACACCTGTTTCTAGCTCAACCAGTTACAACTAGAAAGTTTCGACACCATGGTTGTACTTCAATTATATACTGCATTAAATGTGATTTGTAAAATACACAAAAATTGCTAAAAAATATTTCAGGCATATCTGGGTTAATAGCAAGTGGGAACAATAAAGGAATTAGCATTGTTGCAGGTGTTCACTTTCATTCGAAATATCGCCAGGCAGAAAAATTAAACTGAGCATTGTTGCTGGTTTTAACGTTTCATTGGTAAGATATGTCTCAAAATAAAATAACTCATATCAAAAATCTTCTCTGTAAATAAAAAAATACCTTGTAAAGAGACTTTATGGATGGTATAAAAATTATTTTCCAATTCCAAAATTTCGCGACACGCTCCTTGAGGCTATACGACACACTAGATGAGAAACCATGACGTAAAGAATCCTCGCAATGTTATCATCATCTTCTGGCAGTGACAATCCACTCTATTTCCTATTCCAAACCTTGAATCGGTTCCTCTAAGGTCAGTTGCGTCTTGATTCAGTGGTTTGTCAAGGAAGAAAACAAGAATTCGATGTTACCTGGTACAAAAAATTGCTAGTAAATCTGTCTTGTAAGTTCGGGAGATAATATCTCTGTGTAATGGAGCTGGAATAAAATTCTAAATCTTCGAAATAAAGTATCACTAAAAATGCGATATATTTTTACATATAAATTGGGGTAAAGTTTTATATAATATATGAATATTAGAAATTACATTTATGGTAATATTTCATTCAGGAGTGAAGATAATATTCTCATTTTACAACACACGAACTAAAACCTGAAGAGATCATAGGATAGTTAATAGACAAAAAGGTTCCTACAGAAAGCTAAACTGACTTGTTCGATCGGCAATTGAGAAACAGACGAAAGGTAATACAGTTAACCGTAGCATAGAATGTCAGGAATTGGACAGCCTTAGACATAAAAAATGGCCGTTCTCCTCATTAAAATAAGTCAACTTCGGGCAGCGCCTGGTTCATTTGACTACAGACAGGATGTTTATTTTGCACTAATTTACTTCTTGAATATATCTTATTATATATATTATTCAGTCCACACCTGTGGAGTAACGGTGAGCGCGTCTGGCTGCGAAACCAGGTGGCTCGGGTTCGAATCCCGGTCGGGGCAAGTTACCTGGTTGAGGTTTTTTCCGGGGTTTTCCCTCAACCCAATAGGAGCAAATGCTGGGTAACTTTCGGTGCTGGACCCCGGACTCATTTCACCGGCATTATCACCTTCATATCATTCAGACGCTAAATAACCTAGATGTTGATACAGCGTCGTAAAGTAACCCAATAAAAATATATATTATTCACAACATTTTACCTATGAACAGACAGAAAAAGCAACGAACAAACAAAACAAAGCGAATTCGTGCATAAGAAGTTGCTTTACGTGTAAACCTAAGCTCTCACGGAATCAGCCCAAGTCTGCCGAAGGTGTCTTAGCGTATGGCAGCCGATTTTCTTTTGTCGAAGACTCTGCATAATAGGGATATAAAGACATAAGTAATATGAAACTTACTTTGTATTCAGGCGCTGCATCATCGAGATGTTTTGGCCATGTTTGGACCAACATTGGACTCTCTCACACATGGCAGCCTCCTTCACCATATAGTTAGCCCAATGCAGAGCAACGCAGAGACGTCATTAGGATAACCACAGAGTGTACCATTTTGCTTCTGGTCGGGATCTTGAGGACGAGCCGTGTGAGTGAGCGGCTTAGGTTGCACCATTATCGATCCATAACCTCCCGCGTATTTCTAGTCTTATAACTTTGACTCATTTTATCTTAAGGATATTAAATATTTACTCTGTGACGTTATTGTCATTGAACATTTTCTATCCTGTGTGTGTGCGTGCTTGCGGCATACAGAGTGAACAGTAAGTAATGTCATTAATTTCAAAGGGTTGTTTCTTTTTTAGATTTTTTAAACAAAAAATTTAATACAATTTTGCTCATTTTTGCTTCCTTTCGAGAAATAAGTTTAAATGAAACATTTCATAGCGTGTTTTGGGAAAGTTATTGACTGAGTTTCCAATTTGCTCAGTCAATTTAATTGAGCAATGATGGCAAAAGATCAATAAGGAAAACCGAACTATTCGTAGAATCTGCCTTCGTGCCACTCAGTTTTCCGTAATTGCTTTCTCCACAATTATGGTACTATTTGTCAGAGATCGAATTATTGTCTCAGTCAATTAACTGAATGGTTTAAGTCTACGGGTATGCAAAACATGTTGAATATTATATCGGCATGAATCTTAATTTCAAAATTATAACCTAAACCCTTCATTAATATAATCCAGAGCTGCGACAACATCTACTTTGGCATTAAGTTGCATGCACTTCGACCATACACTTTAAAAACAAATGATGGCGCTGTGGTACGTCAGGTAAACAATGACACTCCGGTCAGATGCACGATAGCATATCATATTGGACATCATAGTAATTGAATGAATTGTTAATCTAATTCAAACAATTGTAAGTACGGTTGAAACAATATCCTACTAGTGGATGTAACAAAATAAGTATTGATTACATTACATACAGTACATCGTACAATGACATTTATAAATTGCATTTTACGTATTATATGTAACAGATGTCAGTTTGTGTCTGCAACTTTCTCATGATCCTAAAATGTATTGTAGTGTATTACCGTGTATTTATGAAGCGTATCGAAAATGAAGCTTCGTCTCCTGTCATTAAAGTAACTGAAGCAATTAATGCAACTATTCATGTACTGAAAACTTCTCACCACATCACATGAAGTAGTAGACGAAAATAGAAAATATTGTGTATCACGGCCAGACGGAACATTTTAAAACATTTCTAATACTACACAATATAATATCCAGGATTATTTTCAACGATGCTTTTCAATTTATGCTGCACTTTGTCAGTAATATATCCTGGAACTGCTCTATTAATTTTTGTAGACAAGTCTTCTGCAAGCCTGAGGGCGTCAGACATTTCCTTATTTGGTGATTATAGATGTTTGATAGTTTTAGACAAGTGATAAAAATCGTGTTTGATACATAAAAATTGTTGTTCAAGTTCGTCAGAAATCTATGATTTTGCAAGTCTTATTGTGTAACTGTCTTCACTATTAAGTACACCGATAAATTTTGCAATCTTCTCATAATGTTCAGCGTTTTAACCTACTTAGACCTACTGTATCATATGTGATACAATAGGTTTCTATTTTTTCACGCGCTGTATTCGTAAGAGAGTGCACGAACGCCTACTGTATCTTATTCCATACACTTCGCGCTATACGACAATCATTTGTTTTTACTTCTGACTGTGCACACTGGATGACACACACACTTGTAACTTCATCGAAATGGAGGAAGCAGCTGTGATTCCTAAGAAATCAGGTTAGTAATACTTTATATTCGTTATTTTAAACTGAATTATGCTAAATATGTTGTTAACTATATGCAGAAACCATATGCATGTTGAGATATTGATTCTGTAAAATGCAGTTGCGTACAACTATGCATTTATTCGATGTATTAGATATGCTACATTGGGTCATTACCCATTCTTTCCATATCGATACCGTGAATGTACAATATAAAAACGTTCCTTTGGTAAATTATATTTATCATCTGTTTAAATTAATTCTGATACATTCTGTTTATGCCATCCTTCTTTCTGGCTATGTGGATAGCGATGTGGACTTCTCAACCCAACTGTCCATGGTTCGATTCCCAGTGTGGTCAATGAAAGACTTAATCTTCCATCAACAGGACTCGGTGTTCTGTGATTCCTTTATTTTCATACTGTGGAAGCGATAGACAAACCATCGCAGTGTCACTACTGCCTAGTATACCTAGGGCGGGTAGTGGTTCACATCCCTACGGCCTTGCCTAAGGAACGTACCTGCTTTTGGGCAGAGTACCTGATTCTATATATATTCAACGTGAAATATTACTAACGGTACTTAACTTTAAAATATGCATATAATAAACGATATTTAAACAAGAATAGGCCTATCTTAAATAGCTTTTGTTTCTATTTTTTTAGGGCTGTCTAATAAGGAAATTACAGAACTTCTGTACAAAATTGACTCCAACAATTCTGATGTTGAAGTTGAAAATGACGACAATGAGGCAGATATTAGGGCTCCAGAACCTAATGAATTGCTGGATGATTTGCATGAAGATGAAGACAATGATGTGCCAGAAGGTGAAATTACTCCAATTACACCTGGACAAGCCGGAAGTAGCAGAGATCCTTCCCAACGTTGGCGCCATAAAAATGAGTGAGTTGTGAAACTTGAATTTTAATTGTTGTGAGTGACTTCTGAATAGCTACGCCAAGTCTAAAATTATATGCGACTGAAATCTTTGGAATAGGGTTCTTGTTCCATCAGTAGTAGTTCGTTGGCTCCTACTGATCTATCTTGATTTAGAGGTTCTGTAGGCCTACATGTTTTTGGTCTAGTGAAACCTTCTTTTATGATCTAAACAATTTAGTAAACATTGTCTTATTAAATATAATTTGGTTTTATGTTTCCTGTGTTACCAGAACTGGACCAAACCTGTAGTACTGGTTTATCTGCCGGATCTTCCGAAATTCCAGAAGTGAAGACACCATTTTCTTACTTTGAATGTTATTTAAAGGATGACTTTTTTGAGGACATGGCTGAGTTTTCAAACAGAAAAATATGTTTTACTGAAGGGTAGATCCTTGAACACTAATGGACCGGAAATAAGGAAGTATTGGGGTGCTAGCATTGCTGCAGCTCTGGTTGGATTCCCTAAAATCCGTATGTGCTGGGATCGTAGGACTAGGTTCCCCTTGATTGCAGCTAATATTTCGAGAGATAGATTTTACACATTAAGGAATAGTCTCAAAATTGTTGATGACAATGCAGTCAGTGACCTCAAAAAGGAAGACAGGTTTTGGAAAGTGAGGCCTATGTTGGAGAGGGTAAGATTTGTTTTTTAAGTAGGTTATTTTACGACGCTTTATCATCATCTTAGGTCATTTAGCGTCTGAATGAGATGACGGTGATAATGCCGGTGAAATGAGTCCGGGGTCCAGCACCGAAAGTTACCCAGCATTTGCTCATATTGGGTTGAGGGAAAACCTCGGAAAAAACCTCAACCAGGTAACTTGCCCCGACCGGGAATCGAACCCGGGCCACCTGGTTTCGCAGCCAGACGCGCTGACCGTTACTCCACAGGTGTGGACTAGAGAGTAAGAAATGCTTGCCTTGAAAATCCTCGACCGAAAGAGATTTCAATAGACGAACAAATGATACCATTCCATGGTCATGTTCGAATGAAGCAGTTTGTAAGGGGTAAGCCTCAGCCTGTAGGATTGAAAATTTCGTTATGACGACAACAAGTGGGCTTCCCTTAGATTTTTTAATGTATGAAGGGAAAGGCAAGGAGATTGTGTCAGGAAAGGCTCCAGTACCTGAGAAACTAGATGTAGGGAGAAGAGTCGCCCTCAAATTATGTGATTCTTTACCAGCAGGTTCTTCTATCTTCATAGATAGATATTTCACTTCAGTGCCCGTCCTTGAAACTCTCCTATCACATAGGAATATTTTTTTGTACTGGAAGAATCGTGTCAAACCGAATCCCAAGGTCTGTCGAACTGAAAAGAGATAATGAAATGAAACGGGAAGGAAGAGGCTGCCATGATCAAGTTGTGAGGCTGGTTGATAAAATGTCAATCGTTAAGTGCTATGACAACAGACCAATTTATCTAGGCTCAACAATCTGCGGTGTTTCACCCATTGAAGAATGCAGGCGATGGTCTAAGAAAGACAGTGCTTACATCCAAGTTCCACGCCCATATATCGTAAAAATGTACAACACAAATATGAGTGGTGTAGATCTTTTGGATCGAATCTTGAGTAAGTATGCAATGAGGAACAGAACAAAAAAATGGACTGTGAGAGTATTGGACCCCTTTTTTTATTTTGCTGTAGCTGCTGCATGGATTGAGTACAGATATGCTGCTCAATTAAACAAATGGCCAAGCAAAGACATATTGTCCTACTTTCTGTTCAAGATGGACATTGCAGAGAATTTGATTTATTATCAAAGGGAAAGAGAGGTTCAACAGGAACATGAGGAAGAAAGCGATGATGCTGAAGAAGAAGATGGTGATGTAGAACAAGCTGGTTCCAAAAGGAAGCGAAGGGCTACTCAATCTCTACCACCTAAAGCAGCAAGAATTAAAATATGCAATTCACATGCCTGAGATGATGCACAATCAACAGAGTAGATCAAGATGTAGATTTCCAGGGTGCTCATCTGTGACATATCAGATGTACACAATGCAAAGTATTTCTTTGCTTCACTACAGAAAGAAGCTGTTTCCGTAATTTTCATGTGAAGTAACAAAACTTTAAATCCCTCCAATTTACAACTTTGTTTTTCACACGTACTGTGTTTGTATTTTAGAAGAAGAGTTATGGCTCATGTTTATAAAGAGTGTTAATTATATATCATTTAATATTATAAGATAGTGTATACACTTATTTCCAGTAAATATTGCATAATGTTCTCCATTTATATTCAATAAAATATTATATACTCTTATTTCAAGTTCTGTATGGTTTGTCTTCCCACAGACCCAATGTATCACATATGATACATGCTTTCGCGCAAAACTGCGTAAAGGAAAAAAAAATTGTTGTTGACGAAACAATTTTCTTCGTGCCTTTAATATCACTAACATTTATATTTCACGAACATGCATGAAAAATCTCAGTCTCAGGTCTCAGGAGGATAAACGCGGCGCTGAACCAACTCAATTCCCCCATCGCATGGTCTTACAACGGGCTGCGGTGGTAAAGTCACTCCGGGTGCCATTTATTTGAATTTTACCAATATGCTTGTGGCCGTGAATAATTTTTTTTTTCACATTTCATATAATTGGATTTTTTAAATAAAGCAGTAACATTTTCATATCAAAATTCTCCCTTTTCAATACCTTTTTTATTCGGAGATGTTTGTTGTAGATCCCTGGCTTCAGATAAGCCCATAAATGTTCAATCAGGTTTAAATCAGCAGATTGGGGCGGAGATCTCAATAGTTCAGGCACGTTCCAAATTAACCAAGTTTTATTTATTTCGGCTATATGTTTGGGGTCGTCGCCATGTTTGAACATGTATATGTAGGCATCATATCCAATTTTTTCGGTACTTTGTTTCAAGTTCTTCTTAAGAATGTCTACGTACACTTTGTTCATTAGACCATCAATGAACTGCATATTCCCACACTCTCTTGCTGACATGCACCCTCACAATGTAACAACCACCCCCATGCTTTATAGTGGGCAGTGTGTTGGTCATATTGTCCTCACTGGGTTTTCTCCACACTCTGTTGACGCCATCAGAGCCAAATAGGTTAACTTTAGACCAGACAACATTTTACCAAAAGGTTCTTTATCTAGCTTCACTATTGTAGTTCGGTTCTTCCTGCTAACAAATGGGTTCTTTCTTATAATTCTACCGTAGTAACTATGTCTACGAAGTATCCGACGGACAGTCTCAGTACATACCTTCTTACCAGTAGTTACTCTCAGTGATGACCTCAGTTTTGGAGCATTTTCCATAGGGTTCGATGTTACTAGTCTCATAATGGCTCGTTCCTCTTTTTCATTTAACTTAATTTGTTTCGGTTTTCTTGGTATATCCTTCACCGAACCTTTATATTTAAATTTATTAACAATAAACTGGACCTTTGCGTGACTTTGTTTATAAGTTTCCTATTTTATTTAAAGAATATCCCTTTAGGAAACGATTGACAATTGTCTTGTAGTCGGAACTGAGCTCTTTATATGTATTTTATTCATCTTGAAGAACACTAGAACCTAACGGAGTAAACAAACGAAGCGAACTGCGCCTGGTCATGATTAGTGACTGTTTGTGCCACGTAAGAAATGCAAACATGCTTACTATTCAAGTGTATGAATAAGAAAGTGGCTTATGTTTTGAGTCAAAAATACTTATTTTATTATAAATAAAATATTATAGTTTTGATGTGTTTTTTGCTTTGGATATTTAAAAATGCTATTTTTCTATATTCAACCTATAAAAATACAATTTAATATTTAGAATAACTTATTTAAAAATTATGTTTTTATAATAGATTTGGTTTTGTATGAATAACAAAGTGATATATTGTATGATACGGCATCAGATAGAAGTAGGGGTATATTCGCATGTTTTTATTCCTTCTGGCCACAAAAACCGCAACGAATCTTCAAATAGTTCTGTAATAGTTGCGTGATTCACTTTTTTGCAGAACTTGATGTCAACAAAAATTTCTTGCCCGGTCGATCTGGTAAAGTTTGCATACAAATTCGTTAGCAATATACCATACTTTCCAGCAACATCTGTACTTTCATCAATAGAGATCCACAGTTTATTTACTCCTGCGTTTTGCCTTATGTGCGATTTAACGTTATCATAACGTTTTGGAATATAATACTTCTGAAGAGTTGATTGGGTAGGCAACTCTCGATTTGTGTATTTTTCATAAATTGTTTACATGTAACTTACTTATATAGAATGTAACTAACTTATGTAATGGAATATCAGCACATATCATCATTTGACATAAATCTTAAAAAAAAAAAACAACAAAAAAAAAAAACAACTCGACTTATGTAATTTAAGTGATGTACATGGTTCTTCACCTTTGATTTGTGACTTCAAATTTTGTTTATGTTTTTCAGTACTATAATGTCGCTGTAGGAATTGATATTTGGTAACCTTAATTTGTCTTACATAATTTACATAATATCTTGTGGCCATTTTTGATGAAATGTTGACTGTCAAATTCGTGAATAATTCAATGGCACTGTCAAAATATGAGATTATTTTTCTATTCTGTACGTCACTTCCTTTACTGTATCGATGCAGTACCATTCACTATGGAAGAGATGTCTATACTGGTACTGTACAGTGTATACCTAACCTCTCCGTTCACCCCCGCAGTAACCATTCCTCCGGCTTTGCCTTGCTACCTCGAGTCCTACGTACGCTGATATGGGCGCATGCAATTTGACAATTTGAGGAATAGCCTATTTATTAGGGTCCGCTAATCCAATATGTAATATTGAGGAAAAATCCTTCAAAGTGTCATTGTAATATGAGGAAAAGGCACGAAATATTAATTTAAAGACAGATCATGAAACATTTTAGACGAAACAAAAAATTCCTTCCCACTTTTCCCAGACTTCGAAGTAGCATATTGGTATGGTTAAAAATGTTGTTTCTGGTTTTTTGCAGTACAATATTTAACTTTGTACGATTGCCGTTTTAAAAATATTGTTCGCTGCTTTAGGGATGATACATATTATATCATATTTTAGTAACTGAAATCTATTTAGTGTTCCATGTTCATATTGTTCCAGCCTCAGTGCCAGTGTTGGCTGACGTTTGCGGTGCGTGTTTTTTGACCTCGTCGATGATTTGCATTTTTAAGTATATTTGAGTCTGAAACTATTAAAATGTCAATGGAATCGAATAAGTTGAGTTGAGACTTATAAAGTTAAACATTAAAAGCTGAATGAAACGATTCACATCCTGCGTTCGTGGTGTTTTCCAAGGAAGCTGTAGCTTGAGCTCACATTTCTGGAGGGAAATTTGAATAGCTCTCTGTATAATTTTGAAGAAGGTAATTAGACAGTTCTGTTAACTTTGAATTAAATGGCTGACACTCAAATAAGTCGAAAGCAAAGCAATCACCAACGTCTTCAGGTTTTAGAAATGCCAATCCAAACAAATAACGCAACTACTTATCTTCTTGGGATTTAATTTCTTGATAGGCTGCGCTTAGACCAAACTTTTGAATTTTCCTGTATCAGGCCTGATGGAGACGGAAGCGGCAACCAATAAGTCTTACATTAGCCATGATTTGTGGACGGCTTTATGGATTGCTACTTCGAAATCGCACACTATTGCTTTCAGTTCAACACTTTTCTTGCTTCAGATCAAAAAGGTTAGCACGAGGCGCTTTCAGAAAGTACGTTTCTTTCGTGCCGTTTCTCTATGCTCTCTGCAGTTGAAAATGGGGAGATATTTCTGCCTAACCTTGTACAACTCGGGGAACACAGATCACATAAAAAAGTGACTTCATTGACGCGCTTGCGTTCGTCTGCTTGTGACGTCATTCCGAGATGCGTATTTTAACTTTTTCCGTAAACTGTATCGTCTTCTTGTTACGTCACAGTATGGAAAAGTACTGAACACTACACCTGCATTTATTTTCTTCAAATAGTTACAACTACCTTCTCTGTGTCAGTATACTTGTGTTTGTTTAACTCAAATTATTACTACTTTTTCTATGTCAGAAATCCTTTGCTGTTCCTCAAATTTATTACTGTCGCCAGCTGATATAATCACACATAGTCACTGGCCTGGTACCGTTCAGTGGCGAAACTAAGGTGTAAATACTGGGCAGGCTGAAAAAAAATCGTATTACCTTATATTTTTATACAGGAGGTCCAGGTGTCGATTTTCTTTGTTGCAAAAAGATCAATTACTCGTTCCTTGAAACTCTGATCAATTGCAAGTTGTTTAACCAGTTTCTTTTCAATGGCGATTGTTCTGAGGGAACTTAATCTTTCATTCTTCATTGAATTAGGAGAATAATTTTTAATCCTTTTCAGTGTGCTCATAGTTCTCTCGGAGGAAGTTGTTTTAACGGCGAATGCCAAAACCAACTACATAAGTCGTGTTACTCCTTTTGCCTGTTTCCCCTCTTTCTGCTATCAAGCAACAATCTTCATCAAACCAAGGCTTCTTTTTCTTAGTTTCATAATAACCTATGCTCTGCTCAGCTGCAATTTTGATACTATCTCTGATATTTTTCCCACACGCTATTAACATTTAACTCTTTCTCAACTTCGTCGGAACTTCCTAAAGCGGCAAACCTATTTGAAATTTCGACCTGATAATTTTGCTTATTTTCTCGTCCTTTAATTTAAGGATATTGAATCTACTAATATTAACTCGTTGCTCTATTTGCTTGGCTACTAATAGTTTTTCTCTTAATTCTCCAATTACCAAATAATGGTCAGAATTACAGTCTGCCTCCCCACACTGAACGTTCGAAGTCTACTATACTAGTAGGCCTATATCTTTGTTTATGTATCAAGCTGTGTTCTATTTGGTTATGTGTAAATTCATCTGGAGAATGTAATATAATATAATGTTTATTTTGGTTTCATTATAAATGACTTATAGTTTAAAAAACATCAACAATACTTACAAATATGTAAATATTCATTGAATGTTAAGGACAAACTAACGTTTTCGCCCTTGGGCATCTTCAGGCACTTGAACAAACAATATCGTATACAAATATTACAATATGGTGGGTATAGAATATATATTAAACATTTTTATATCTAACATATATAAAAATCATGTGTATAAATCAAATGTTTGAATAACGGTTTGAAATGATTATCACATCTCTATGGTAATAATCAAACAACATGAAATTAAAATTAAGTTACAGAAATTGAAATAAATTAATTTATATAAAATTATCGTGTAATAAAATTGATTGTTATTTCAAAATGTTATTTTATATATATATATATAAATTTTATATCTAACATATTTAAAAATCATGTGTACAAATCAAATGATTGAATAACGGTTTGAAATGATTATAATCATCTCTATGGTAATAAGCAAACAACATGAAATTAAAATTAATTTACAGAAATTGAAATAAATTAATTTATATAAAATTATCGTGTAATAAAATTGATTGTTATTTTAAAATGTTGTTATTAATCGTATATTTTACTTAATTACTAATAGTGTGATTATTATAATTATAATACAACATAGTAAAATCATATGGTTCTTATTAATATTAAGCTTGATAATAAGCCAACATCAAGATAATTTTCTGTTGGTTGTAAACTTGGAATGCAGATAAGGTTCTCAGTGGGAGGATAAGCCATTCTTTCTGGAATCCATTGTGTAATATATGTTTATCGTAAGCGACTGATATAAATGTATTAAAGTATAAAATAGTAAAATTATTTATTATGAATACTCACATTTAAGTTCGAACAATGGCCTTATATGTGAAGCAATAAATCATATACATTGACATTTTCGGAGTTGCATTTGTGTTTAGAAGCAATTTGGTGGAATAGGTCTGTCTGTAACAAAATGTAATATGTTAGAATGCATGAAGTGTTATTTAAAAAAATCTATGACAATTATATTAACGTACTTACTATAGCAGTGAACTTGAAGGTCTCTAAATATATTTTCATATCACAATGCTTTCCATGCACTTCGTATAATGAAACCGTGCAACATTAAATTGAAGGGAAGCATTTTCCACTTCGTATGACTAATTCTGAATAATAATTTTAGTTCTGTGATTTATAACTCCATTTTCCTGTGTATCAGCGCCATTTTAATTTACATATTATTGTGACCGTGTTACGGGGATCCACCCTTCTTTCAACACTACTTTCAATTAAGTGAACCCTCTCGTTTGACTTATTTGTGCGTATCATGAAATTGTACATATAGCCCATGGGCGTCTCCTAAAATTTTACACAACAGTGTCTGAGAAGCGTACTGAAGCAAATATTTGAAATCCGCTGGTTTTGTGTAACTAAATCTTTGTTATTTGGTTTTGTAAATCCCGCAGTGCAATCTGCATTATTTATCCTTGAGACAGGAATGATTATGCTTTGAATCTTTCTTGGGAGCTTAATTGTTTCTGGCTATAATTGTCCTGGAATTGTGTTGTGGCTGTGAAGAAAATTAAATACCGAACTCCATAAATTGTTACGAACTTTGCTTGAACATATTCTGCGAGCAATACAGTGAAAGAATATATTGATTTCAGAAGTTTCAAGTTCTGGTTTTGGTAAAGTCGTTGTCATTTGCACGATCTTATTACCTAGTATAATATGTATTACGAGATAATTATACAGTAAAATAATTCAGATAAACATATTTAAACTATACACAAAAACGTTACGCATTACGTTTTAATTATTATCGTAAAAGAAAAAGCTGAACCTTAAGCACTATGTCCATCATAGTGAACTATTGCTCTAACTGCCCGTTCAGAGCATTCTTGCTTACATAATTTGACTCTTCCAAGGTTTGTTGCGTATCCAGGTTTAATGCAGATAACTCTCCATGTCTTTACAATAATCTACTCCTCACGTCGCCAACTAGTGTTAAGAAATTATTCTGATTACGAGAATGAAAGTTAAGCAGAAAATATGTTAATATCTAAAAAGGGAAAGCGGAAGAACTCCGAGAAAAACACCAACAGTGACCTTGTGTGTAACAGGCCATAATCCAGACTATTACAGTTCTACTACTACTGCTACTACTACTGCTACTACTACTGCTACTACTACTGCTACTGCTACTGCTACTACTACTACTACTACTACTACTACTACTGCTACTACAACTACTACTGCTACTACTACTACTACTACTACTACTACTACTGCCACTACCATTATTACTACTACCGCCACTGCTAGCACTATTACTAAAATTATCATTGCCACTACAACTACTATTACTGCAATTTCTATTACTGCCATTGCCAGAACTACTACTGCCACTACCAAAACTGCTACTGCCACTGCCAACACTACTCCTACTGCCACTGCCCACACTACTACTACTGCCACTGCTAACACTACTACTATTACTGCCATTGATAGCATTACTAATACTACTGTCACTGTCAGCACTACTACTAGTACTATTACTACTACTGTCAATGCTATTACCGCCACTGCCAGCACTACTACTACTACTACTACTGTCAATGCTACTATTACTGCCACTGCCAGCACTACTACTGTCATTGCTGCTGCTACTACTACTACTACTACTACTACTACTACTACTACTACTACTACTACTACTACCACCGCTGCTGAGCTTTCAGGGTCCTCTATCCATCCTTTTGAGTATTATGGATCAGTCTAGGTAAATATTTAATACGGCTCCTATCAGTATATTGCAAGTAATTTATATAATTTCTATCACGTAACGAATATCAAATAGGATTAAAATACTCTGTATGGGTAGAAGAAAAATAAAGATGAACTCTAGAGTAATAATGTACAGTAGTGGCAAAAAAAATCGGACCGACCCTTGTAGGTGATACAAAAAATCCTGTGCTGTGTATTGTGTCAAACTGTGGTAATTTCAATATGGATAGTGAAGCCAGAGGTATGTACTGCTATTTAATGTAAAAAAACGCAGTTATCTTTGCCGAATAGAGGTAGAAATGTAATATTAATGCCTGATGAAAATAAAACTCTCAAAGTTTTTTCGTCTTTAAGTTTGAGACACTGAAGGAAACAAAAGACGGTAAGAATCGAACAAATGCAATAAATTTCATTGTTACAATTAATTATATAAGATGGATGTGTTTTGTGACTAGCAAAATTTGAATCTGTGACTCTGAAATCAGCTACAAGGGTCGGTCCGTTTTTTTTTATCACTACTGTACACAATTTTATTGCATTTATCTTCTACAATGAAGTATTCGCGCATAAAATTATAGCAATAAGGTTATGAAAGAATCAAATGTATAAGAATAAGGTTATGAAAGAATCAAATTTATAGCAATAAGGTTATGACTTAATCAAATGAAACAATGTGTGAAGTAAAGCTCTTCCAATTTATTCACAGCAATAAGCAGCTGATTGAAATAGTTGTAGGATCTCATGTGCAGGATGGTTCAGTTGCTTTTTAGTTTTCTTTCCTGCATTTTGTATCGCTCTCGTAATTCGATATCTATTTGTAAAAGATTTTAACGCAAAACTGAAACATTCAACTCAAGGTTGGGTGTGAATATTTCAATTGAAGGATGACAAGGTTAGGTGTGATTATTTCAACAAAATATTGGGTTGATTGTTCTGTGCGTCCATGATTTGTCATAATATGCACCTTTTTTACTAGAAAAGGCAACTTTCATCTGTTGACCAAAGAATGTTAGCACCGTCTGATAGTAAAGACTTCCTTCTTTGTTTGAAAATGTTAACGAAGTGGATATGTTTTTAAATTTAGTAGTACTGATAAAATATAAATAACTTGTCATATTTATAACTATTTAACAAGGAAGAGGTCCCAAGTGGTGTCGTACGATTCCGGTTTCTGTGTAGTGTGTTGGATAGACTGTATCAAAATATATATACTTCAAGATTTATAGCTGCTATGAACAATAAGCAGAGGAGGTATGATCCTCAAAATATGAAAATTATTTAACCTATAATGACAAGAAAGGAATTTGTCTACATTTTGATGATGCCATTGATTTAATTATTTATAAAAAAAACACAGAATTTACTACAGTAATGTTTATGGAATTTTAAGTATATTCTCAAATTTTTGCAAGATTATCTTATTTTTATCAGTCTTTTTTTGTGCCGTTATAGAATTGAATTTTACACGAGGTGACTTGTCACTGGCCAAACTAGGAGGACACATATAGGAAGGATCCTATCTCTTGGCTGCTTTGTGCAGATTTTATAATCATCAACCAAATACTCTTCAGGGAATTTTGTGCTCTTCTTACGTAGTGATGATGACTGTCCTATCAACTAATATAGGATATCTTTCTGGACGTGACTCACTTTGTAGCGCTGGATCATCGTCAAAATCATTACCAATTTCCTCATTCAATCGTAAATGTGTTATTCTCTTTAATAACAACCAATTCTTCAACCAACAGTTTTTAATATTTTCAAAAACTATAAGTTCTTCTCTAGTTGCCATTCCTCCGGGGGGGGGGAACCCACTTGCTTACAAATGGCTTTAAGGAACCCGGATGTTCATTGCCGACCTCACATAAGCCCGCCATCGGTCCCTATCCTGAGCAAGATTAATCCACTCTCTACAATCATATCCCACCTCTCTCAAATCCATTTTTATATTATCCTCCATCTACGTCTCGGTCTCCCCAAAGGTATTTTTCCCTCCGGTCTCCCAACTAACTTTTCATATGCATTTCTGGATTCGCTCATACTTGTTACACGCCCTGTCCATCTCAAACGTCTCGATTTAATATTCTTAGTTAAGTCAGCTGAAGAACACAATGCTTGCAGTTCTGCGTTGAGTAACTTTCTCCATTCTCCTGTAACTTCACCCCAGTTAGCCCCAAACATTTTTCTAAGCACCTTATTCTTGAACATCCTTAATCTCTGTTCCTCTCTCAAAGAGAGAGAATCCAAGTTTCACAACCATATAGAACAACTGGTAATATAACTGTTTTTTAAATTACCAAAAAAGGACCACTAGTAACTTAAATATCACGGCTTGTTTCATTCTGTATGATTCACACAACAGTCCGCACTCGTGTGTAACTTGCAACTAGGAGAACCATTTCCATGTGTCGTCGCCTGTACCGCTCCACTTTCTATATTTTCCTCCGCCTCTCCCTCGGACACGTATTCCATAGCATCTCAAATCGCGCCTTACCACTTTTCTAGTTTTCTAAAATACAATAGTAATATACGTTACAAGAGCGGTATGTTGACGTTTTCATGTTCGAGGAAAAGATTGAAAAAGCGAAACGTAGTTGAGCTTTTTTAATTTCCGAGAACATGAAAACAAACATACCGCTCGTGTATCGTACATTATTTTGTGCGAAGATCGTTTATTACATACCTGAAAGACGAATTTCTAATTAGTTGCAATGAAATCTCCATGTTGGTTTCTGTTTAATGACGCCAACTTCGGAACACCAAAATATCTTTCTTCAACATTGTTGCTGTAAAATGTTTTCTGTGTTTACTATACTCCAGCAGGCCGTGATATACGTCTGTCTTTTTTTTCCCCCAGTCTATAAATGCGAACTTAAAACAAACGGTAAGGTTATGTAATGATTTATTTTTCATTTTAATATTTTAACAATATTATTTACATAACATATTGCAGTAATAACATCGGCATCTGGAATCTCGTTGATTTTTTCACGGCTTCCTTAATGTTACTTGTATCAGGAATGCAATAAGTTTCGTGGAGTAGTAGACTTTACTTAATTTTTGCAAATATTTGAAAACAATAATTAACATTGTAATTTAGGTGAAATTGCAGTGGTAAGTTTCCAATTTATAATTATTACTATGTTAAACGTCTCTAAAAATAACATGTTAAAAGCCTAAAGCAGTAAAATGAATGTCGCGCTTAAGCGGTAAGAAGAGGGAAATTGTTATGTGTGTTACGTTGGGAATACTGAATGTGGTATTTCACACTTACCGCGTATTGGTTCTGTGCGGAAAACAAGCAAATACGCACGATCTCGCACAAATAAACTTGTTTCGTTCAAATATCAGCGACAATCACCTGGACCCTTCCTCGTAAGAGGTTACATTTGGAATATTAAGTGGTTCTTATATTAACATATACCGGTACGCATTAATTGAAATACATGGTATAAGACTCGAAAACGTAACCTCATCATTATTGGCTGCATGTCTTAACCAACTGAACTAGTATTAGGCTCGCTATTGCGTGTCAGATCTGGTTATGGGCACTATATTTCCTGGATCGAATATGAATGTGCGTAATTGCGTACAAAGAAAGCACAGGGGTCTAGTTGGTACACAGGATACTGATTAATTAGTCAAATCTATAGTCTGCCGTCCATGTCGCGATTCGTCTGTTTCAGATTTCGACCGCAGTATACGGAGTAAATGTGTATTTTAATATAGTAACTGGTTTTCAGAGTTACTTTCAAATACATTTTTATCTATTAATGAAAAATACTTTCTCTGATAGAACCTTTTACGACTGCTATGTCAGATTTTCTGTTTTATAAGAACTTTCGTAATTGTTTCATACGTTCTGAATGTGAGATGTTGCAACTGTTAGAAATCTGTTATTTTTTCACTGGATGGCTTATTTTTTATTTGTAAAATATTATTAATTTATATTTCGATATTATATGTTTGCGTAATTTTAACGATATTATAGTTCTTTCATAAGAATTATTAATTGAAATAATAGCTTACTAATAAGAACATATATTTTTCTAAAAGTCTTTAGATTATTTCTGGTGTCAGAACTTCACAAAATCTAAAATTATCTTTTTTAGAAAAAGTAAACCATGAGAAATGAAAATACGAGAAGAATGTTGTGAAAACACAGATAAATATATCCAATTTAATGACAATACAGTCTCATTACAGTAAAACATTATTCCAACACAAACAAAATTAAATTTCAGGGAAGGCTAGAAATTGAAACTTAAGCCACGAGACTTGAAGTGACACTTCGAAATTCCAAACACTATTTCATAGTAACGAAATTAGGATGACTTGGAAACAAAACACGCCAAGTTTAAACAAATCAAAGATTAGATCCCTCTGCACAGATGCAATTTATTACACTTTATTATATCACAAAAAGACGAAAGTGTATAGAAACTGACAAACAACTGTAAAAAAATCAATGAAGATATGTAATTTTGTTAAAAATTAAATTGGCGCTAATGATTTCTATAAACTTTACAGGTTATTACTACAGATTTGTAACTTTTCACTAAAAAGAAGAAAATACATGCACATTATAAGATTTCAGAAACTTTTGACAGATGACACCAGTTTTGTCGTCGAATGGGACACCTTCGTTTAACATGCGCATATAATTACACGTATGACTATTTCGTTCATTTTTTACGCCTGTAAGTTTCATTCCGCATAAGTAGAACTTTAAAAAATACAAGAATGTTTGTGATGTCTAATATTTTCTAAGATAAAACAAGTTATTCAATTCCATTGTACAGCTGTCAAAAAAAAAAAAGTGGCCGCACTCGTGAACAGCGAATATTTTCAAAGTCCACTTCGGGTCGCGGCGATGTTACACGATGCATGTGCTTGTACAAGCAGTTCCGGAACTATGAAAGTGTTTCATATCTGCGCCTCGTAGATCAGCGGTAGAGTGCTTGTTTAATGATTCAAAGGTCGTGGGTTCGGGCCTTCTTCAAGTTTTCATTTTATTTTTTAATCGTTCTTTAGCGATGTAAATGATATTCAAATTATCATTTATATCCAGTTATCGTTCTTTATGGATATCACGTTATTTATATTTTGTTATCGTTCTTTAGAGATATGAATAAAATTCAGGTCATCATTTGTATTCTGTTATCGTATTATAACGATATGAATAATAATTATTATTATTGTATCTCCAATGGGGGATAGCCCTATTTTACATATGTATGTTAGGGCTATAGTTTTATACACAAAAAAGATAAGCATAAAGAGAAATGGAAAAGAAAATTAAATTAGCTTACGCGATGTAAACAAAACATAAACAATCCGTAAATTAGGCATTGCGATTGCAAAACAAATATCAGGTATCAATTTGAAACATACAAAAACATTAACAACACACATACGTAACACTTCTATAACACAAATATGCAGCTTTCCGTACCATACATAATAAATTAATACACAATAGTCACACAGACACAATCAAACTATAATTACGACATTGCGACGACATCAAGCATCCCATAACTGACACACATACATAACAAATCAAGCATCCGTTACAACACATACACTTCAACATAGTAACCACACTTTTAAAACTTACAAATTTGCCTCCAAGAAGAATAAATAGGACACTGTTACTAATTACTATTCTTCTAAAATTTCTTAAATACATCTGTAATAAATCTGTGAAATTCCGATATGAATAATATTCACGTTTTTTATATTGTTATCGTTCTTAGCGATTTAAATAATATTTAAGTTATCATTTTTATTCTGTTTTCCTTCATTAGCATTATAAAACAATATTCAAGTTATTTATATTGTTATTGTTCTTTCGCAATATATTAATTAAACAAACCGATATTTATCATTTATATTCTGTTATCGTTCTTTAGTGATACTGTATAAAAAATATTCAAGTTATTTATATTGTAACCGTTATTTAGCGATATAAATAACATAAATTTAATATTAGGTTTGGAAAAATCCAGTTGCATAATACTGGTATTAGTTTTCCTTTTTGTATTATTACATCATACTATCTTGAACCACAACAAAATGAAAAGGAGTAACGAGGAATTGAACCTGAGACGTTGACATCTAAATTCCGACGTTCGTCCGCTGAGCTACGAGGGCAAAAGTGTGGAAACATTTTCGGAAAAATTGGCCCAATCACACTCTAAGATTTTCTGATGATTCGTAGAAGCTAGTCCAGGATGCGGGGGGCAAAGGCTAATTGAGATTTCCCGGTCTCTGACCGGGTCAAACATCCTGATAGCATTAATATTTGACCCTTGCCGTGACTTTCGTGAAGTCCGGAGGGCCCAATTCGTTGCTTACGAGATTACACAAGCTGGCGCATAGCACGATCGAGAGTAGGTCTCTGTGAGTCATGACAATTTCTGCCGCTAGGTTCGCCTCCCTGCCCTATGAAATGATGAATAGTACCATTACAAAGCATTGTGTATCGTGAAAATATTTCGATTAATTGTGCATTACTCATTGAGTACGAATATTACAAATATGCCAAGCATATTACAGTGTTATTTGAAGTTTGTTCAGCTAAGTTATATTCGAAAATTGTCTGTGTTTTGCTATGTGAAGAACTCTGTACCAACAGGTCGTATCTTTATAGGTTAAGGTAAATGTCAAAGTTCTCTCTTATATAACAAGCAATGCTATGTTAAAAGTGGCGAATTGCATTTTCCGACTCTCGAATGATGTGACCCGAAATGTAAAATAATTTCATGCATTGTTTCACTTACCAAGCATTACTGATATAGGCCTAATGAAAATGTGAACGACGTGATGTAAACATTGAAGATAATGTTGTTACTGTTTTCCCTTTCTCTTTCAGAAAATACCGACAAAAGTAATGAATTATCTTCATGCTGTACTTATTAGGTAATTAATGTGTATTTGTCTGTATTTTAGACCTGTGTATTGTTACGTAATTATCAGTGAATTAGATTAGAGAACTTAACAAGGTTAGTATGAGATTAGGTAATGCACCTCAAACTGGTAACTAATAATGCCTGCTGCGAAATAGGCTGAGGTGGTTATCGTGTGAATCAAATTATATCTAGAATATCTAGTTTTATTATATACGGATACGTAAAGTTTTTTTTTTAGCATGTGTTTGTAATTTTGTGAGGTTATGTCTAGCAATATTGTCCAGTAGCGGCTTCACAAGTTTTCCCAAAAGAAATAGGGACATTTCTTCATCTTTACATGTGTCGCACTTCAGTTCTTGCGAAAATCTTGGCTTCAGAAAAGAATACTACAGCGTTTATTATTACTATGCTCAATAGATTAATCAGTAGGCCTATAGAAATGTTTTCACCACTGCAAGAAAAAAATCGCGTAATAATTATACTTCTCAATTATTGTGACGTTCGTATTTTTTTTAAAGAGAGGGAAAAGTTACGCCTTCTTGCAAATGCTTAATTATGAATTCAAGGAAATGAAAGATAATGCAGTACCTTAATTAGTTGCAATATCTTATTTAATAACAATATTAATAATATTAGATGAAAAGGGTAGGCTATAGTGCGTATATGTAAGATGTCAAGTTAATTTATTTCCGGAAATGTTTGGTGTATGAACTGAAGTACAGAGCAGACAGTCCCTCAGTTTATATGTAATATGTTTTAATATCAAGAATGACAGCCTTTTATTGTAATATAATTGAGGAGTAGAAGTTTGCAAATTACGTCTATTGTCCATAAAATATTGTACGAAGCATTTAATAAGCAATGGTGAGTCCTTTAAATGTCCCAAATGTCAATGTCTTTTAAGTGTTCTGCTATGAATATATAGGGCAGAACAGCGCTCCGAGCGGCGGAATTGGCATTACGAGGGAACCACTTCAGACTCGTTTTTCAAGCTCTATGCGCCAGCTTGTGTAATCTCGTAAGCAACGGCCCAATTAGTCAAATCCACTCTCCTCATCTCCACGCTTGGGCCCCCTGGAATTTAATAAGATGCGAAAGAGATAGTGGTGTGCGGAAAGAAACGGGATGTTACCGCATTTAGGCCTATCCTTCCCAAGAAAACTGCAAACATGAACAAAGGAAGCTTTTAATAGAAGAAGAAGGATCTTCTGCGGACCTCTGGAAAAAGAACTAAGGAAGAGACTAGTGAAGTGCTTTGTGTGGAGTGTTGCATTGTATGGGGAAATAACATGGACATTACGACAAAATGAAGAGAAACGAATTGAAGCATTTGAAATGTGGATGTGGAGAAGAACGTTGCGTGTAAAGTGGACAGACAGAATAAAAAATAAAATTGTGTTTGAAAAAGTGAGTGAAGAAAGAATGATGCTGAAACTGATTAGAAAGAGAAAAAGGAATTGGTTGGGTCTCTGGTTGAAAAGAATAATAGACGACATTATGATACGTGGATCATATGCGGAGACTAAGAGGAAGGCAGAAAATAGGAAAGATTGGAGATTGCTGGGTTTGCAATGAAAGACCTGCCAATGGACAGAACATTTATGTGTGTATGTTCAGAATGCCTGGAATATCGTGTCTAAGAACAGTCGCTATTTGCAAAGACTAGTCAATTCCATGCCCACTCGACTGCAAGATGATCGAGATAAGAGGAAGATAGACTAAATATTGAATTGTGGCTTTTTGTTTTGTTTTTTGAACGCTTAATTGTTTGAATGTTTTAAGGCCGACGCCAGTAAATTTGTTATGTTTATGCCACGAAAGATATTTTGTTAAGAATAAAATCTTTTTTCTTTCCATTTGCAGCCACAATATCATAATGATAATGATAAAGTCATGGCATAATATATAAATGAACCTGATGTTAATTACTAAAATAATCATAAAAGAGAAAGGAGCCATTATGTCTACTTTGTCTCTCTGAAAAACAGAACAAAAAAGGACATAAAAAGCACGAGGTTGTAGTCGAACGCAGGACCTCATGAATAAGAGGCCTGAACGCTACCCTTATGCTATCGAATAACACACAGTATGCTTCAATTATAACTGTAGATATCAGGCAACGTGATCCAACAACATGTAACATCGCCTGTCTGCGAATTGTAGCGAAGATACCCGAAGGGAACTTTGTTCCAGGAGAGCGGCCACTTTTTCTTTTGACAGCTGTATATGGTGGCTTCGGCGACATCTGAATTGGAAATTTTCATGTTACGGAATAAATATTGTTGGAATAGGCTACAAGTATAAACCAGTGATAAAATGTGTACTGTGAAGCTTTGTTCAGTTTCATGTGGCTCCGCAGCTAAATACTGTAATTAGTGGTATAGGCTACATTTCAACTGTTAGCATGATCCGCTATGGCGTGTTTCGTCACGTAACGGATTTCGGCTGTCACACAGAAGATGGACAGAAGTTAATCAGCTGTAGCGGTACACTATCAAACATGTCTTTGTTGTTTGAAAGATTTCGAGAGATATGTAGGATGTTGGTGAAGTACAGAGTTTAAAATGTCTTTCTGGAAGAAATAGTACAGAAGTTAATATGTAATTGAAAGAAGTAAAAAATAAATATAAACAGAAATCCACAATTTATATTCATAAGTAGAGCTGTTTGAACCTCTCTTGAATGCTTCTATAGTCTACTATACGTTATACAGGGACATCATTTTATTTTTACTAACATTTTTAATATTAACTTGCCTATACCTCTGGATCAACGCCGTTTGCTACCCCATTCCACGACTGGAGTTCGATGATACTGGCGTAATATACAAACAAATCACTTTAGTAGGTACAGGAGGGAAGAAAAGTATTTCATCCATTTACGTAAACTAGGAAATATTGCGCTTTTGAGTTTGATCACTTTCATTACGTTTTTGTTTAATCAAAATACAGTACAGTATTGACAATGAGTGTTTTTACTCACGAAGTGAGCTGTCCATGTGGACGTATATTATACTGTCTACAGCACATTAGCGTATAATATAGAGAATGAAGTTAAATTGAAAAATAATCATAATAGGCCTATGGATATTTAAACACATTTTTTTTTAAATGGTGGCCGTTCATTTCGATACAGGCTTCAATTCTTTTGTGCATATTATCGCACTACAGACTATTGTACAGCTGTCCAAAGAAAAAGTGGCCGCTCTCCTGAAACAAAGTTCCCTTCGGGTATCTTCGCTACAATTCGGAGACAGGCGATGTTACATGTTGTTGGACCACGTTGCCTGATATCTAAAGTTATAATTGAAGTATACTGTGTGATATTCGATAACGTAATGGTAGCGTTCAGGACTCTTATTCATGAGGTCCTGCGTTCGACTGCAACCTCGTGCTTTTTATGTTCTTTTTGGTTCTGTTTTTGAGAGAGACAAACTATACATAATGGCTCCTTTCTCTTTTACGATTATTTTAGTAATTAACATCAGGTTCATTTATATATTATGCCATGACTTTATCATTATGATATTGTGGCTGCAAATAGAAAGAAAAAAGATTTTATTCTCAATAAAAATATCTTTTGTGGCATAAACAAAACAAATTTACTGGCGTCGGCCTTAAAACATTCAAACAATTAAGCGTTCAAAAATCAAAACAAAAAGCCACAATTCAATATTTAGTCTATCTTCCTCTTATCTCGATCATCTTGCAGTCGAGTGGGCATGGAATTGACTAGTCTTTGCAAATAGCGACTGTTCTTAGACACGATATTCCAGGCATTCTGAACATACATACATAAGTGTTCTGTCCATTGCAAACCCAGCAATCTCCAATCTTTCCTATTTTCTGCCTTCCTCTTAGTCTCCGCATATGATCCACATATCCTAATGTCGTCTATTATTCTCTTCAACCAGATACCCAACCAATTCCTTTTTCTCTTTCTAATCAGTTTCAGCATCATTCTTTCTTCACTCACTTTTTCAAACACAATTTTATTTCTTATTCTGTCTGTCCACTTCACACGCACCGCTCTTCTACATATCCACATTTCAAATGCTTCAATTCGTTTCTCTTCATTTCGTCGTAATGTCCATGTTCCTTCCCCATACAATGCCACACTCCACACAAAGCACATCACTAGTCTCTTCCTTAGTTCATTTTCCAGAGGTCCGCAGAAGATCCTTCTTCTTCTATTAAAAGCTTCCTTTGTTCATGTTTGCAGTTTTTCTTGGGAAGGATAGGCCTAAATGCGGTAACATACCGTTGCTTTCCGCACACCACTATCTCTTTCGCATCTTATTAAATTCCAGGGGGCCCAAGCGTGGAGATGAGGAGAGTGGATTTGACTAATTGGGCCCTCCGGACTTCACCGAAAGTCACTGCAAGGGTTCAATATTAATTCTATCAGGATGTTTGACCCGATCAGAGACCGGGAAATCTCAATTAGCCTTTGCCCCCCGCATCCTGGACTAGCTTCTACGAATCATCAGAAAATCTTAGAGTGTGATTGGGCCAATTTTTCCGAAATTGTTTCCACACTTTTGCCCTCGTAGCTCAGTGGACGAACGTCGGAATTTAGATGTCAACGTCTCAGGTTCAATTCCTCGTTACTCCTTTCCATTTAATTGTGGTTCAAGATAGTTTAATGCAATAATACAAAAAGAAAAACTAATACCAGTATTATGCAACCTAATATTAAATTTATGTTATTTATATCGCTAAAGAACGATTACAATATAAATAACTTGAATATTATTTATACAGTATCACTAAAGAACGATAACAGAATATAAATGATAAATATCGGTTTTTAATTAATATAAGATATTATATAATACGTATTTAATTATCTAAATAAAATAACCATTTTACAAAGAAAGATGGTTATTTGTGTTATAATAATTACTTACATAAAATACAGATTATTTGTATTGCGAAAGAACAATAACAATGTAAATAACTTGAATATTATTTTATAATGCTAATGAAGGAAAACAGAATATAAATGATAACTTGAATATTTTTTATATCGCTAAATAACGATAACAATATAAAAAACGTGAATATTATTCATATTGGAATTTCACAGGTTTATTACAGATTTTAAGAAATTGTAGAAGAATAGTAATTAGTGTCCTATTTATTCTTCTTGGAGCCAAATTTGTAACTTTTAAATATGTGTTTACTATGTTGAAGTGTATGTGTTGAAACGGATGCTTGATTTTTTTTTACAATTCATTTTATATATCAATATGCCTGGTAAATTATTAATAAGTATTTAATGAATTTCAATCTTAAGACATATTAACTTGCAAATGTTTATTTGCTATTTAATAACAATATATGAACGTTTTCGCCGTTTAGGGCATCTTCAGATATAACAAAACATATAATCTGGACCTATAATAGTAAATTATGCAAATAACAAGGAATAGAGAACAATATATGTGATACATGAAATTCATGAGCTTTGTGTAAAATATGACATAATACAGGATGAATATTGAGATAATCTTTGGATTTTGAACTTAGACTGGACGAATATTTTATTTTATACATATAGCTCATGTTACAATTAGTATACAATGATTAAAATTTGTCAATTATGTTAAATTTAAAATTTACAATGATGATAATAAAATATTTTAGAGTAATCATGGCTGAAAGTTGTCGTAAGTTACAAGATAGTTTGCGTAGTTGATGTTCGTGTGTTTTGTAATTATTTCACTTAGAGAGGCCGTTGGCATTTCAAATGCATGTTGTTTGACGTTGATGACTACTTTACAATTAATATACAGTGATTAAATTTGTCAATGTTAAAATTTAAAATTTATAATGAAGATAATAAAATATTTAGAGTAATCATGGCTGAAAATTGTCGTAAGTTACAAGATAGCGTAGTTGATGTTCGTGTGTTTTGTAATTGTTTCACCTGAAAATAGAGATTGAGAAATAATAATAAATGCAAAAATATAGACAATTTGTTATTATATAGAGACGCAGATAATTATTATTATAAGATTACTTACTAAAACGTTCAATATTGAACTAATGTTGTTTGTGTTAAAGAATTACTGTTAGGTGTAATTAGTTAAGATATTGAATAAATGCTCGTTGACTATGAATGTAGTGGTATGTACGATAAATTTCGTAATAGATAAATCATGAGTTAGGTATGAATTTTAATCATTCATTGAAAATTAAGTAGAAAAAACCAATATTATAATTCGTAATAATTAGTAATAATTAGATGAGCTATAATACCAAATATATGTAAGTGATTTAAGGCAGCGGTAATAATTATTATAAGATTACTTACTTAGAGAGATCATTGGCTTTTGAAATGGCTACTCTAATGTGATGACATCTATTACGTGTCCTCAGGTTTATTGAAGTATATAAATGAAGAAGTTCTATAACTAAAAGAATATTAACTATTAATTTACTTTCAATTTTGATATGAGGGATATAATTGTTTTAATGAATTTTGACGGCATTCGAATACTTACATTTTTATGTGCTGGTGTTGGTGGTTTTAAGAGAACTGAGGCCTAGATAATCGTGTGTATTGAGGCATGTAGCGGCGCAAGAATATGGAAGGAACTATTTGAATGGCGTATCAAGATCAATGTGAATAGGTCTATTTTAAATTGCATACAGTGGATTTTTAAAGTTTAATAAATTTTCGTTAATTATATTTTGATCTTTATTATGGTAGTAGGCAATGAAGAATTCTTCTGCTGCATTTATGAATTTATTGTCATTATATGTTTTTAGGATACTTAATGTGTTCTGGTAATGACCTAATTCATGTCCAGTATTAATTGTGTTGCATATTTTGATTTTTCTCTATTATTTTTGAAATCGTTGACATGTTCCTTATATCTTGTTTTTATATTACGTTTAGTTTGGCCTATGTATTTCTTACTGCATGTGTGACATTTAAGCATATATATGCCTTTGCTATTTAATTTATCTATAGGATTTATTGTGTTATGGATATTATTGCTTAACTTATTATTTGTTTTGAATGCTATGTTTATGTTTTCTTTATTAAAAAATTTTTTAATTTGTTAGATATGTATTTGTTGTGAGTGTTGACAAAAATTTTGATTTATTATTGTCTGTTTTTGTTAAGGTGGTGTTTGTCTGTCGTTGTCTATTGTTTTCTTTTTTCCGAATTAATTTTCGAATAAGGGTTTTACTGTATCCGTTATCATTTGCAATGTCTAAAATTCTTTGTACTTCTTTTTTATATTTATTTTTGGATAATGGTATTTGTGTTAATCTATTTATTAGGTAATTAAACATACTTTGTTTTTGGTATTGAGGATGTATTGAATCTGCGGGTATACTATGTGTTGTGTGTGTTGGTTTTCTATAGATATCGTATTTCAATTCAAATTTATGTTTTATTATTTTTAAATCTAAAAATGGAATCGAGTTATTTATTTCATGTTCAACTGTAAATTTTAGATTTTTATGTAGTTTATTAAATGAATCAAGAATGGAATTATCTATTGTAGTGTTCTCATAAATTATGATTGTATCATCTACATACCTATAGTAAGATTTAATGCTATGTTTATTTAGAATTTCATTGATTTTTGTTATCCTCTATGTTTTGTAAGAAGACCTGCGGTAGAGAGCTGGCTTAATGATTTCACGGTTGTGAGTTCGGGCCTTGTTCAAGTTCTCTTTTTATTTTTTAATCGTTCTTTAGAGATATAAATTCTGCATTATTCAAATTATCATTTATATTCTGTTATCATTCTTTATCGATATGAATAATATTCAAGTATTTATATTTTATCGTTCCTTTAGCGATATATATATATATATATATATATATATATATATATATATAATATTCAAGTTATAATTTGTTATATTCTGTTATCGTTCTTTAGCGAAGTGAATAATATTCAAATTATCATTTGCATTTTGTTATCGTTCGTTAGCGATATAAATAATATTCAAATTATCATTTGTATTCTGTTATCGTTCGTTAGCGTTATAAATAATATTCAAATTATCATTTGTATTCTGTTATCGTTCGTTAGCGATATAAGCAATAAATTTAATGTTAAGTTTAGAACAATACAGCTGCCTAATACGAGTGTTAGTTTTTTCTTCTTATACTGTTACATTATTACATTACACTATCCTGACAAAATAAATTGGAAAGGTGTCACGAGGATTTGACGTTGACATTTCAATTCCGAATTTCGCGACGTCCAACGTCCTTACGTTCTTCCGACTGAGCTATGTCATTTGCCTGGTATTAACGTAATTCAGCGCATTGTCAGAAACACTACAACTGAACATTCATTTAAATTATATTCTGAATATTTAATAATGGTATAAAAAGGTTACGTTTATGACAATAATATTTGTAGTTGTAATACCAGCTGCAAAATCAGAAGTTTTAACAGCAGCAATAATTAAGGACGTATTGCGTGGATACAGTTCATTCATTCATTCATTCATTCATTCATTCATTCATTCATTCATTCATTCATTCATTCATTCATTCATTCATTCATTCATTCATTTTATTCCACAGATCTTACATGAGCAATGAAGCTTTAAGATGTGGAACATGTCAACATTTTACAATATTACAATTACAATTTTTACAAATTTTTATAGTTCTACAGTTTAGTAATTTTCTACAATTTTTTTACATTTTTTTTTACATTTTTTTTACATTTTGGCGAGATGTAGTGAGAAGAGATGAGGTCCGAGGATTCGCCAAAATATTACCCGGCATTTGCATTTTCGGTGGGGGAAACCTCGGAAAAACCCAACCAGGTAATCAAATCAAAGGGGGTAATCAAATCAAAGGGGTTGATGCCAAGGACTCGCCATAGACCATCCGGCTTCAGTCCCACGGCTGGGGAAAACCTCCGAAGAAACCAAAGTCCAAAGGGGGATCCAACCCAAGCCCGAACGCAGCTCCGGATCAGCAGCCCAGCGAGTTTGCCGACTGAGCTACATCGATGGCTCTACTAAAAGCATACAATACATAGCCAATCAGATTATTAAATTTACAAACGCAAACGATCATTCATAAGTTGAGCTATATTATAATACAAAACTATTTAATTAAATTTAAGGCATAAATAATTCAACCAGTTGTGATATACAGAAATTGATAATACATATCATGCAAACTACTTCAAATTACAAACACAAACAATTTATCAGTAGAGCTATATAGATTACTATTCAATTTAAAGCATATACAATTCATCGGCCAAAACTATACAAATATATACAATACAAAGTAGCTTACTTTCATTAAGCTATACAAATTTGTGCAATTAATATCAAGTAGATTAATTCAATTTATAATCATAAACAATTCATCAGTTGAGCTATACATATTACCATTCAATTTACAGTAGGTCTATATACAATTCATCAGTAGAGCTACACAGACTAGTAATCAATTTAAGAACATATACAATTCATCAGCCAAACTATACAAACATATACAATCAAATTAGTTCAATTTACAAACTTATTTTCGTTAAGCTATACAATTCATATGAAGTAGATTTATTCAATTTATAAGCTTAAACAATTCATCAGTTGACCTATACAGTATACTATTCAATTTACAGTACATACAATTCATCAGTTATGCTAAACAAAAAATACAATACATAGTAAACAGATTAAGTCAATATAAAACATATTTTAGTTGAGCTATATAAAATTGTACATGTCATTTAAGTAGAATAATTCAATTCACAAGCATAAACAATTCATCAATTGTGTAGAAGGTATGAGTATGTAGAAATTTGGTTAATTCTTTTCTGAACCTTTTCTCGTTGTTCTTCAAATCTTTAAGATAATTAGGCAGTGCATTGAAGACTGTTATACATGAATAGCGAACTCCTTTTTTAAAACAGCTTAGACTAACAGAGGGTAGATGAAGATCTGATTTATGTCTTGCATTAAAATGCTGAATGTCTTAATTAGTACTGAATTTATCTTGGTTCTTAATATACAGCATCATTAGGGAAAGAATGTATTCACAAGGTAAAGTCAAGATTTCTAAGTTTCGGAAAACATTTTTACATGAGGTCCTTTTATGCACACCGGCCATTATTCTTATAGCTTTCTTTTGTAAAACAAAAACGTGTTTAGCTTCAGACGAGTTACCCCAGAATATTAATCCACATTTCATTACAGAGTGAAAATATGCAAAGTATGACATTTTAAGTAAGTTTATATCACCAATAGTAGATAAGGATCTTAATGCATAACAGGCAGAGCTCAATTTACGAGTAATACATTCTATATGCGTTTTCCAATTCAAGTGATTATCCAATTCTAAACCAAGAAACTTTGTGCTTATAGATTCTTTGAGATGAGTTCCATTTAATCGAATACTGTAGGAAACCTGAGCACTATTGTGTGTACTAAATTTGACTGCACTGGTTTTATCAACATTAAGTGCTAGTTTATTTGCGTGGAACCATTCATTCATTAGATTCAGCACTGTATTAGAAGTGTTTATAAAATGATCGTATTGTTTGCTTGAAATAATTACACTTGTATCATCTGCAAATAAAATTACATGGGATGAATTGTTTATGGTCAAGGCTAAATCATTAATATAAACTAGAAACAACAATGGACCTAAAATTGACCCCTGCGGAACACCATGTTTAATATTTCTAAATTCTGAATAAGTAACTTTATGACTATTTGGTACATTTACTTCTACTTTTTGTTTTCTATTTGATAAGTACGATGTAAACCAACCCATCTCATCTTTAATACCATAAAACTTCAATTTTTTTTACTAATATACTATGGTCTACACAATCAAATGCTTTAGCCAAGTCACAAAAAATCCCACCTACATGTAGTTTCGAATTTAATTAATTTAGTATTTCATCCACCAAACTAAAAGCAGCATTCTCTGTCGATTTTTGTTTTCTAAATCCAAACTGTTCTAAAACTAGTATATTGTTGGACTCCAGGTAATGATATAATCTATTATACATAACTTTCTCAAACACTTTTGAAAATGTTGTTAATAATGATATGGGTCTGTAATTAGCAATAGTACATTTATCTCCCTTTTTGTATATTGGTTTTACTATTGAATATTTGAGTCTTTCTGGAAAAATACCACATTGCATTGACAAATTGCATAGATAGCTTAACGGAGGGGATAATATTTCAGAACAAGCTTTCAGAACTTTACTTGGAATTTCATCATATCCAGAGGAATATTTTGTTTTTAGTTGTTTTATCACATGCATGATTTCTGCTGCGGTAGTGGGGATAAATTTGAGACCTAAAAACTCAGTGTTAAATGCATCAGTTAGGTAACCAAGTGCAGCATCTTCTGCACAATCTTGAATGTTTAAGTTCTGAATAATATTTATATAGAAGTCGTTGAAATGATTTGCAATTGATTTTGGGTTATCTATTTTACTATCATTGATTTTAATGCAAGTAATATTTTCACTCTTTGAATATCGATTAGTTTCATTTTTAATAATATCCCAAATAGGTTTAATCTTATTATCTGAATTTTGTATTTTTTCATTCAGATACATTTTCTTTGCATCTTTTATAACTTTTGTCAAAGTTTTACAGTAATTCTTGTAGTAATTAAGAACATGAGGATCATCACTATTCCTACTCATTAAATATAGATTCCTTTTCCTAGCACATGATATTTTAATTCCCTGAGTTATCCACATGTTTTTACTTTTACATTTTTTCACCATCTTGACTGGAAAACATTCATTGAAATAATTCGTAAATGTAGTGAAAAATGCATTAAATTTAGTATTAATATCAATGGTATCGGTACTATATACATTTTCCCAAGATTCATTTTGTAGACATGTATTTAAATGATGAAGAGATTCAGCATTTATAATCCTTTTTTTTTTTATTTTTAGATTAACACTTTGGAATTTTTTACTCATATTGAAAACACTTAGAATTTGTGCATCGTGATCAGACAGGCCATTGACTAATGGTACTGTTGAATAGGAATTCAATCTACTTTTATCTATAAATATATTATCAAAGGCAGTACTACTTCCAGCTTGTGTTCTGGTTGGAAAACTTACTGTGTGACTAAGATTATAAGTTTCAAGAAGCGAGTTTAATTTTCTTTTACGTGAGCTTTCTGATAGATAATCTGTTTATGTCACCACAGATTACAAATTCGGTATGTGGTTTATAAAGTCTTTTCAATAATGAATCTTAGTTGTAAATTTCTTATAATCTCCCATTGGCGCCCTATAAACACATAAGACAATTAAATTTGATATCTCATAACCAATTTGTATTCCACAGATTTCAATATCTTTTTCAAGGCAAAAATCAGATTTTTCGAAAACAAATTACGACACTGAGGTGGAGATAATAAAATAATTATATTCTTCTTAACTCTGTGGACTTTGTTTGAAAATGATGTAGCTATTAATAAGACTCTAACAAGTATTTATATTATTATTTCCTAATTGAAGAATATATATTTTTAATATAATGAATGTTTTGCTGTTATTTTAAGACCTAGGTAGAGGCTAATTCTCTGAGAAAACCGCGACACGATTTCTGCCTGCGACTTTGACTGACATGGCTCGACAAAAAGGCGCAGGAACGAATGAAAGTATAATACGGGCTGTGGTTCATCTTGGTTTTTCGGCATCCGAGGCAGGTAGGCGTTTCAACGTTTCAGAAAGGACAGCCCGGAGATCGGCAATTTTTGGCCGAAAAGCTGGGAGTGGTAGAAGGAAAATTTCAACAACACAACAGGACGCCAGATTAGTGGCAGAGGTTGAAAGGAATCCCTTTCATACCGCTGCTACATTGAAGGCAGTTGTTAATTTCCCTGGCCACGACCAGACCGTGAGAAATTGTTTAAGCGCCGCCAATTTGAGCTCTCGACGTGCCATTCCTAGGGAAGTTCATAAGGAAGAACATATAGAGGAGCGTTTAGTCTTTGCAGTGGGAAATGGTGATCGGGATTGGAAAAGAGTAATCTTTTGTAATGAAGTCACCTTTTCTACTACAAAGGAAGGACCCACTCTTATATATCGTCCTTCTGGTACCCGATTCGACCACAGATACGCTGCCATGCGTGCTGTGGTAGAGAATCTGTGTCGTCTTGGAATTCTTCAATTTCAGCAGGATAATCATCCAGTCCACACATCTCAATTGGTTCGGGACTGGTTTGCGAGGAGACAGGATATTGAATTGATAGACTGGCCTCGTCGCTCTCCAGACTTGAACCCTTTAGAGAATCACAAGTAAAGAAGCATATGCGGAAAAATTGGCCCAATCCCCCTCCAAGACGCCCTGATGATTTGTGGAAGCTCGTCCATGGTCCCTGGGATGCCGTGACTGAAAACAGTCTGTATTTGAAAACACTAGTCGACTCCGTGCCCACTCGACTGCAAGATGTGATCGAGATGGGAGGAAGATGGACTAAATATTGAATCGTGGCTTTTTGTTTTTTTGCTTTTTGAACTTTTAATTGTTTTAATTTTTTAAGGCAGACGCCTGCAAGTTTGTTTTGTTTATGCCACGAAAGATATTTTTGTTGAGAATATAATCTTTCTTTACATTTGCAGCCATAATGTCATAATAAATAATGACACAGTCATGGCATAATATATTCATGAACCTGATGTTAATTACTAAAACATTCATAAAAGAAACAGAAGTAATTATATTTTCTCTCTCTCCTAAAAAAAAACATAAAAAGCATTAGGTTGTGTTCGTACGCACGACCTTACGAACACCTGCCCGAAACTCTACCATTACACTATAGATTAAAACGCAAAAACCTTCATTCTGACTATAGATATCAGGCCACGTGGTCCAACAACATGTAACATCACCTGTCTCCGAATTGTAGCGGAGATTCCCGAAGGGAACTTTGTGTCTAGAGAGCGGCCACTTTTTCTTTTGACAACTGTACAATAAAAATTGAAGTAAAAATGAAATGATGTCCCTGTATAATAACAGTGTACAGATACTAGAACATATAATGAAGACAAATAGAAAAGTTGTTGATCCTGTCTATGAATGCCCACAGAGAGTAAGGAGTTGTTTTATTAATATCCAATAAATTGTTTGCTGGTTTCCCGAATATGTAAATAATATTGCAGATTATTTCAAATTAAGTGCTATAAATCACAGAACTATGTAGAGCGAACAGCAGGAACAGATTGAGAAATGAAAGCATTACAGCAGAATCACAATAATTCATCAGAACTGACATCCAATACTCATCACTTGCGGAAGAGAAACTTCGGAAAATAGGTCCAAATATGAGTTATAGGACAGCGGCACACCATTTTATAGCATTGGGATTACTACACACTTGATTTTAAACACGCGTATTGATTTTTTAAGTAGCAAAATAATATTAGGGCCTACAGGTGTTTATAATACGCGAAGAATTATAGGAATTGAAAACTTTACAGAAATTAAATACATCTGCTTAAACAGTATAGATCAGCCTTGTCAGACTTCAGTGCACGTCTATGAAGGCTCAAGCACAGTAATGCTATCGCGGGTAACTGGTTTCACGTAGGAGAATAAAGCTTGCAGCGTGAAGGGAAGGAAATAGTTGTACATAACGTAAATATCACTAATTTGCAAATTACATACAGTCTTAGAAAAAAAGTTTTGTCACGTAGATACTTTAAAGTCTCGGAAAGGAGGCAGTGTGCATGATCAGACATACAACGAAATAAAACTAATATTGTTACCTCAACTAGTCCTTCTCTTGTGAACCAGGTCGCTCGTCCTCTGATTACTTCCTCCTTTCTGGGACTTTAATGTACAGAGTGAGTCAGCCAGAGTTAGACCGGCATCAGCGGAAATCGTATACGTAGTAACTGCTGCGCCATCGCAGTGATCAGACCTCTTGCTCGCGTACATTTCGTGTTAGTTACGTAAACACGTTCACTTAGTGAAGGTGCAGCTGTATACCGTGCATTTAGAGTGCAGTAATATATCCATTATTAAATATAGCCTTCAACGAGTGTTTATTTACGACAACTTTGTGAAATACGAATCTTGAAGAGCAATTGTAACAAACTTTCGTCAGTCTTCCCTGATTCGCCGGAGCCTTCTAAAGCAATGATAGTTCTCTTAATCTATCAAAAAATATTTCAATATCCGATAATTTCATCACTATAGAATTTTGTTATTCTAGGTTTGATTTGTAATTCAGTAAATACAAAAATATTCTTTGTTCTTAACTTCTATGATAAAATGTCTAGCTTTCATTATTCAGGTAATCTTGCCTGACGGCCTTATCTCTACCAGGTTAAATAAATAAATACTAATACTAATTTAGTGAAGAAATTTCATACAACTGGATCAGTATTGGATAAGAACCGAACATGTGTGAAGCTTGTTCTCACTGAGGAGATGTTAGATGAAATTGGCCACCGACTAGAGAGAAATCCTACATAATCCCGCCGTGTAGCTCAGCAGGTAGGAGTGTCACAGTTTTAAGTGATAAGATGTACGGAACAATTAAATTTAAAACGTTACAAGATTTGTATAGATCAGAGTTTAACGGTACCCGATTATCAGAGCAGACTTATGTTTTAGGATAGTTTCCAACAGTCAGTGTATGATGGACTACTTGACCCCGCCTTAAATTTTTATAGTGACGAAGCATGGTTCCACCTCAGTGGTTACATGAACACTGAAAACAATCGTTACTGGGACAGTGAAAATCCACACTGTTTTCACGAACAACCGCTACATGACATAAATTCGAACCATTTCGGAGAACGAACTGCGGCGAGTTGTTGGACATATCTTCAAGAGATGTGCAGTCTGCCAGATATTACAAGGACGTGTCATTTCGAATATGAATTGTGAATTCAGTAAATATATCATTACGCAATACTAACCGCATAAGCGCGGAACTAATATAGGGGAAGTAATTAAAACTACAAACTCCGGCAGGTTGTATGGACACCAAAACAAATAGTTTTCTCTAATGTCATATTTTCCTCAGAGGCTTTATTAAACCGGCAGAAGGCGTATGCGTTCTTCAGTTCATGACGATTACAAATTCACACTTTGTTGTACGTATTTATCCAGTGCACTGCTTTATTAAATCGGTCTGATGGCTCGGATATTTGCTGCAGCAAGGGAAATAAACGATAATAATTAAGTCTTTTACAGCGTTAGACAATCCATGTCCTGCCGATGTTACCTTTGTGTGCAAGTCAGTGGAGGTATTTTTGAACATCTTTTGCAGTAATTTTGGTTTGTAAATGTTTTTGAACATCTTATGCAGTGATGTTGATGTGTAAATGTTTTATAAGAGACACAAACAATGAAGCATGGCAATGATTTGTGTTACATTAAGATCCGATTTGGGAAAACGATCAAGTTTTGACCCTATGTTGTATGGACAATTTTTGATCATGTAGAACGTCCCGACGACTGTGAAAAGGACGGCACATACCTTTATACCAGAGGTCTCCAAAAAGCGTATCGTCATTCGTGCTCTCGATGCTGCCCGCCGAACACAGTTTACTGTAGGAGTAGAGAAGGGGAAGAGACACGTACCTCAAGAGATGGGAGCGGTCAGTGGAGGATCGCGGCAACGGTCTGCTTAGGTTTACAAATAATAACATCAAAAGAATAAGAAATATCATACGTTTGTATATTATATTGACATACTATGAAGCTGGAGCCCCTTCTGCTGCTATTGACACAAGTCATTACAAATTCAACCTCTTCTGTTCTATGGTGCCTTTCAGTGCCTGGAAAAGATCTTCTCCAGTTATATTTTGTAATTACATCTAGAAGACATTCAGACACAGTAAAATGTTCATTAACTCCTCGAATGAAAATGGGTAGGTGAGCTTCGTCATTTCTATCTGTGCTTTCGTCCAATGCAAGTGAGTAAGCTACAAACTGGTTAAATGTGGTTTCGACTTCAGATTCAATTACATTTATAATCTTGAAATTCCTTCTCTGAACTGTAATTGGAAACAATTTAATTTTCTTAAACTTTGACTTTGTTCTGGACACAGTATTTTAGTAACGTTCTGTATGCACGATTTTACAATGATGCTTCTGTAAAAGGTTTCATTGATTTTCCAATATTCTAAGCTAGAACATAGCTAGCAAGAAGCTTTTTTTGTTTAAGACTGAGAACACGTGTATGATTTGTTTGTATTTTCTTATTTTATATTTATAAAAATATTTGTAGGCCTAAGCATTTCACCTAAAATTAAACAAAAAAAAATATAAGTATGTAATACGGAACTGAGTGCAAACGTATTGTAATATACTGATTATTATGTATAACCAACAGTTATACAGATAGCCCCAAAATAAATTATTTTCACATGTCCAACATGCCTGTAATTGTATGATATTTTTTGTGAAGAGTCGACTATTGTCGTCGCATGTTGAATTTTAACAAACCCTTAAGAATTTTCGAACAAATTAAGCATTTCACATTCTCCCCACTAACACAAAATATTTCTTTTACTCTTTATCCTTGAATGTACTACGTCCATGATTAGAAGACATTGTGAAACAGTGGAACACGCCGACCGACACAGTGATAATGGCAGTTCGCCACTGCTCTTCGTTTGAGCATAAACACTGAGTACAGTACAGGTGGGAATGGGTGAGGCGGAGCGCGCTCATTACGTACTGGCTTCGGTTCCGTTCAGGGGCTTACTCGCGAGTACGGTTTTAGAGAAGTTTACTTTATACTCTGTATAATATATGCAAGGAGGCTATATACCAACAAAGTAAACAGATTTTTATTTTCTTGCAATAGTTAAGCCTACAGAAGTAAATCATATTAACTTCCCTTCTGAACAATGAAACGTTATAATAAAATTAATAACATAAACTGACTTTTCTATAGCAATTACACAATTTATTTAAATTACGACGTTAATTCTTATGAACTACTATTACTTAAAACAGCAAATTCATTTAAGGCACAAATTAAAAAAAATAAGAGTGCAAAAGCAGTGTTATTTTTGAAAAGTAAGCGGAGGCGCAAATACCTACACGTCAATATGCAAGTCTAATTGGGGACGTGAGTTGATTCTGGTCGAACGGGATGTCTGTTTAGTTTGAGATTCATTTTGGAAAATACTGTTCACATGTGCTTCCAAATATTAAAATTACCTCTGCAGCAAAGTGAAGTAACTGAGGGAAGCGAGAGCGATTAGATTATTGGTGAAAATTAACAATATCCTTTTCTCTGCATTGTTGTTCCAGTTTTCTGTCACACACGAGACGAATGAGTTCTAATAAATTGTAAGTTTGGCGAGATCTTGGTTTAAACATTGAAAGGCATGTGTACTCGGTGTACTCATACCTACTATACGAGATCCTTGCTGACCCTCTTACATCCGCGGGAGGGGAAGCGACTTACAATATGTACTACAAGTGTACAACCGGTTACGAAAAATATAAATTATATATTGCTATTGAAGCCTGGCGCTGTAATCGGTATACAAAGCTCTTCCGCCTCGCGGAGTGTCCCAGGTACAGTTTAACGAATATTCGAGTTGTTTCTCACGCTTTATGGGTGAACGACAAAGGCAGACCATATTGAACCATGTAGGAGTTACAAGAACTCTTGCAAGGACGCGCTTATCATCGTGTAGTCCTACCCTTAATTGATAATTCTTCCTCTCTCAGTATATTCAATCAATCACTCTCCATCGATTCATTGACTCATTGCGTCCGACCGCAACTTCAGATCGTCAGGCACGCGCCTCAGCCGACTGAGCTACTCCGGTGGCCGCTCTTGTATAAATTTCGAAAACTTTTATTCTTACTACTTGTTTGTACAGAGACATCATTTTATTTTTACTTCAATTTTTATTGTACCTGAGTTTTTGAATGTACTTCACTCCCACCCCCTCTACTAATAAACTTACAACCGTTCTCCACACAGAACCAAGACCGCGTATGCAGTACTGAGTTAGTGACTATAGTACGTTCCAGAAATATGTTCTCGTTTTCCAGTGACAAAAGAGCTTTCAATATTGAATCATATTTCGTACAGGTACTGTCGTCCGTTTGCCTACGTCGCATCCCGGTTTGCCCCATCTGCTTCTGTTCTGTAAAGTCTAGTAGCTGGGATGTCTTAGCTCTTTTCTGAAAACATTACTTTCTGTTGGGAATTGGGCCTCGTTAAGTAATTAACTGTCACGTGATTTCCCCTCCCTTTCTACGACCCTGCGACAAAACCACTTGAACGGACAGTAGGTAGCATTTCTGAGTAATTTTCTCTTCTCGGATCGGGCAGAAGTGAAGATTAAATTTACAGTACGTAAGGTACTCTTTTATAGAGTAGGATTAGAATTATTTCAACATGAGTTACTCGTATAAAGGACGAAACTGGTAATTGGAATTAGGTGCAATAGTCTATAGTGCGATAATATGCACAAAAGAACTGAAGCCTGTATCGAAATGAACGGCCACCATTTTCAAAAATGTGTTAAAATATCCATATTATGATTATTTTTTAATTTAACTTCATTATCTATATTTTACGCTAATGTGCTATAACAGTACAATATACACTGCATAATTAATACGTCCGAATGGATAGTTCAGTTCGTGAGTAAAAACACTGATTGATAATACAGTACTGTATTTTGATTAAACAAAAACCTAATGAAAATTATCAAACTCCGAATTTCGATATTTCCTAGTTTACATAAATGGATGAACTATTTTTCTTCCCTCCTACACCTAGTAAAGTGATTTGTATTTTACGGCAGTACCATCGAACTCCAGTCTTGGAAGGGGGAGCAAGCGGTGTTTCCGGTTGTAGACTTTTAATCCAAAGATATAGCCAGGTTGATATTAAAAATGTTACTAAAAATAAAATGATGTCCCTGTACCTTATTCAGTTTTTCCTGCAAGTGGTCTTTCTTTTGGTCCTAAGTGTATGACTTGCTTCCCATCTTTCATTGAAGTAATTAGCACTGTTCGCCTGGACTTGATTCTGTAAGAGAGAATACGTAGTTAAAGTATAGAACTCCACACAAATTTAGTTCAAAATAATTACATACTTAGAATGAAATTATATGATTGCAGCGAACGAAAATGACGGTAAATTCAGACCCGTAACGTATACAGAAATAAGACTAGTACCATATAAGAAATTATAAATGTAATTTAGGAACAAGTAAAGGACCAAATCTTTACCATAACAGTGTGATTGCCCTTTCTCGTGTGCGACCGGATATTGTGTTGAAACACTTTCTCCACTTGCAGAGAATATATGCCCTCTGATTTCCATGTATCGGGCATCCTTCTCCTTTCCATCTTCGCCCCAACACCCACCGCCCGTCTACTCCGTAATTCCGAGGATTCTAAAACATAGCACAACGCCAGGGGTGGTTTTTATTGGAATCTGTGAATTTCTTTTCAGAAGAGAAATGATAGCGTTGTTTTTTATTTCTGGGCAAGCATTTTGTTGCCGACAGAGTTGAGAGGGGCGAAAAAAAACGTCTAGAGCAAAATTTCGTCTTCCTATAAATCTGATTGGTCATTACGTTCGCATTCTGTCTGTAGCTGACTATTACTATGTTTTGCATAGCACCATTTGTCTTCTGTGCTAGGGCTGGAAATCATGATGTAGGCAAGAAGAGAAAGAAACAACAACCAATCGCGACGAAGCTGATGATCACCCAAGCAATTTGTGTCAAACGTCAGAGATTCAAGTGACGTTGCTAGCGTGGGAATAGTTTTACTCAGTTGGTGATGCTGATGAAATGGTTTCGAAATTGCTGGTTGTAACATGAGCAATAGTAAATAATAACAGTGTAGGCAACTATACAAGAACTGTCTTTAGAGGAGGACAATTTGTCAAGTTGATAGGCTGTACGTATACAGTTACACATTAATTGGGCAATTAAATCAAGGAAGCACTCAGAAATACTGTATTTAGACGAGAGGAAAATGATAACTGTGATACATAGAATTTAACAGTGGGTTTAATAATACGACTAGAAGTAAAATTATTCTCAAAACAGAATTCATTGCAAAAATTAAAATGAGTGCCACATGGCCTCTCTCATTACTAGCAGTTTAATGTAGTCTTGCCGTAATTAATAGAAAAATTAATTAAGCGAAATCGACATAGAAATTAGAAAAAAAGCTGAAAATATGTTGTATGAACCACATCATAGCAAAAGTGAACATTTCCTCTGGCAAGTAGCTACACAGGTCAGGAAGGTTCCTTTATTTAAATTAATGTTAATAGTCACTGGGTGAATTTAAACAGAAGCAATTAATATGACAAAGGTCCATCACTGTGGAGTAACAGTTAGTAAGCCTGATCAGGAAACGAGCAAGTCCGGGTTCAAATTCTGGTTGGGACACGTTACCTGGTTGTGTTTTATTCCTAGGTTTCCCTCAACCACTCTAAGCAGAATTGCATTGAACCTCGGACTCATTTCGCCTTCATTAGTATCATTCCATTAATCATCTTAATAGTTACAGATTAATCAGGAAGACATAGCGGACGTGGTTCCATGATTCAACTACAGATGGCATCTGTCTGCGGGAGCTGCACGTATCCAGCAAAGCCGCAGGGGCTTCAATAAGCGGACTGCGGTTAGATCGGAGGAGTGTAGCTCCCTCTGATAGATGGCGCCTTGGTGAGTTGTGGAGTCCCGGCGGCATGGTCTTCTGGTTGAGGTTGCAGCAGATTCAGGCACATGACTTGCGAACAGATGCTATCGATCTGAGGAGGCCGCAGAATAACATCACAGGCAGGCGGAGAAACGATCTCCAGTCAGAACTGGATGCTGTGGCTGAATTGATACGGTGGCACTTTGCAGTGAATCATGCGCTTGAAGAGCGATCATAATTTGACTTCAACAATCATTCCAACGTATGGAGGTTAAACAATAAGCCTAAGGCTGTGGTGCTTGTCTGCACGTTCTCCTCCGCAGAGAAAGAAAAATATGCATTACAAAGGATCTTACTGTTCACATAATCTCTTTTAAAAAGTTATAACACTTACAATGAGAAAGTATGTGTCATCTTCTTGACATTAAAGTTTCTAGATGTCGATTTACATAATCTAAACTCACAACGATCGTTTAACCAGGTGACCAGTAATTTTTCTGATATATAATATTTGCTTAGTTTGAACAGGTAGGAATACCAATTGTGTTGTGGTTTTTAAATTAGAACATTTGGGTACATACAACCTAGGGCTATTTTTGTTTCCGGATTCTAATAGCCTGTTGGAAGTTCTGCTTACACAAGACAAGTACAGGTTTACGTTCTGTACATGAATTTCTGATCTTCTACATTCACATAATATTATTTCATATTACAAATTATACATGAAAGTAAAAAGAGGAAAAAAAAAATCATCCACCCACTTTTACCCGAGTTTGTAAGCGAACGGAAGGATTTGGTTTTAAGGATTCTTAGTGTTTGGAGATTGATGAAGTCATCTCAAGTGTGCAGATATAGGTACTGCTTATACAAAAAACAGAAATTCAACCACGTAGAAATTGCTTACAGAAAGGCAGGAATGAAAGGAATTTAAGAAAAATTTGGCAAATGTGGAAAATCAACATTTTAAATGCCAATAAGTATAAACATTATAAAAATTGTGGTTGAAGAACTGAAAAATATTATTCTAAAGAAATGCTGTGAATGAAAAGTTAAGTTTATAATGATACTGCGGAGTTTGTATAATTAGGTGTTATAGTGTGCAGCTTATTGGAGTATGCTGCACTAGACCAAAAATATTTCAGAAGAAAATTTCTGTGACATGCGCATAATAATTACGATTTATAATATCCATTTATTTATATAAAAAAATCTGCAGGAAATTCTACAGCAAATAAAATGTAGCATAGGTAATACATGATGTTAACATAGGAATAATACAGTGCGATCAGTTATGCTTTTCCCCGCAGCGCCTATGAGCGAGCCCCCTCTCGTTTGCCGCGCATTGAAGGAGTAGCAAGCCTGCTTGCTTGCTTGCTTATTGATTTTGCAGTCGTAGTGCAGTTGTTCCTGGATGTGTGTTGTTCGTTTCTTAATACGACAGTATGCATAAAGTGTATTATGCCTCGTGAGTTTACAATGGCACAGCGTGTCTTTGTTTACAATTCATGTGCGTTAACTCAGCTCGTGAAGTTCGAAGACAGTTTCAAGGAATATTCCCGGGTGTAGACGCTCCAGATCGTAAACAGTCCATAATCTTTATCATACATTTCAGGAACCTTTGTGTCCAGCCTAAGAAACGAAAAAAGCAACATAGGGTTCTCACCGAAGAAAAATTACATGTCATTCGTAATCCTTTAGAAAATTCTCCTAGAAAATTTCTCATATACCATACACCACACAAGGACTCAAAGATAATATTCGTCAGGAAATTGCCCGGGTTTCTCAAAATGAACTACAGCGAGTGACGAATCATTTCCTAAAGAGATGCGAAAATGTGTGGAGAATGAAGGCGGGCAGTTCAACACATCATTTGACAATTTGGTAAGTAATGAGCAGACTTAGAAACTTAGTACCCGAAAAAATGTTAAATATGACAAGGATAATATAGACAGGGAATTCTGAGATCGTCAGTCAGTGAGTAGACGGGTGGATGTTGGAAGGACAGGCACTTTAGCGTGACAACAAAAACAATACTTAGATTGTACACTCCAGCAAAATAATATGCTGGTGATTTTGATTTATTTTATTTTTAAAACAAATTACAAAGAATGTTGGAATATTTTATGTAGACTACAATGTATACACTATATGCAACATGAGATGAAGAACATATCTGATACACAATATATAGCATAACATATGCATATTAAAGTCGATCTCTATTAACACTAGTTTATTTTCATTTCTCTTTTCTTAGTTTAAGTTTACAGCGTTACAATGAACCACATCAGTCATTCGAGGTGCGTCAGTTTTCTCTTCTTTTCTGTAAAACAATTTTTGTATTGCGAAAAACTCCAACATCACACGACGTGACTGAAGCAAAACGAAAGTTCGGTATATTATTGCTATTTAAGATATTTTAGATGCACTTTTATCAAAAAGCATGTCTCTTAGTCCACATAAATGTAAATAGTCACTGCTTTGTGAAAGAATTTTATTTAGTTTTCGTTTTACTGGTTCGGTAAGTAATGTTTTTGATGTCTTGTTGATCTTTTTGCCAGTTCATCGAGCAGAGTCGTGAGATTCATCTAAAAATATCCATATTTTGTTGCCTGCCACGACTTGACTTATTTTGTGCAAAATATTTTCATAGCATACTTTTAAATTACTATTCCTTAAAGTAGCATCAGACGGGAGTTTTCTAGAAGTACATTATCTCCATGAAAGCTTTAAAGTGTCGAATGTTTACTTTATTGAAAGGAATATGAGCAGCTACCATCATTTCAAAGAGATCAAGAAAAAATTGTGATTATTTGAAACTGGTGCAGATACTAATGATAACTCCTATTTTGAATGTTCTGAAAGAAATTTAGGATGTTACGCATGTTTTTTTGCTGTTAAAATGCTCCCTTATGAATCGATATTTATCCCCTCGTATCTCAGCATCACATGTGATGATGTGTCTATTTAACTGAATGAAGCGGAACTCTAATCAGTAGGCCTGCCCACCAAGCGCCACTACGGCTCTGCCACCAGCCAAATTAATGCTTTGGACGTAGGTAACCTGAACCAGCGGTATTCTACACGTTCGGGTGTTGAGTTTCTAAGTCTGGTAATGAGCCTCTTAAATTTGTTTTTGTATTACTGTATGGTTGGTTTGTTTTATTGTTTTACCCTCCCGCTAATCACCGAGACCCGGCTAACTGGCTAACCGGTAACGAGTGGCGCTCTTGCCCATAGGCAAAACACTCCGACGGAAAGCAAAACTGATCGCACTGTATATGATGTGGTACATCAAATCTAAAAAGAAATTCACACAAATTAGCAAGACAATGAATAGAAACGTATCTAATAAGTATATTACAGTAAGTCTAGTCAAAAATGGCAATTCACAGAGTCAATTGGGAATGTTATAACGCAGAATAAAACGAAATTATTGTTAAGATTCAAAGAAAATATATAGTATAAAATGCGAACTATGCAGTGATAGAGAGAGAAGCACTAAGAATGAGAAGATACAGATATCACAGTGGTTCTTATACTTGAAGTTAATGTTTCGTAAAGGGAATAGTATGTAAAGTTCTATCCAAAATATGTTTAACTTAAAAAAGTATGAAATTTATAATGCAGAAGTTGCATCTACTATAATATAGAACTAACAAATTTGCAATTTTCACAGACACAGCTGAGGATTTATTTCCTTAAATTATGTTAACTCAGAAATCTTTAATACTAATTATCTCTCCATATAAATAGACGTTATGCACATGCTTGATATTGCATACATTAAATTACATGTTTTAGAATAATATATCATTATACAGGGTGTTTGAAAATACGGGGCATAATTTCACGTATGTATTTCCCACATGTAGACAATCAAAATAGTTCCTTATAACATGTGTCCGGAAATGCTTTATTTCCGAGTTATGGCCTTCACAACATTGAAATTCACCGGAACGTTTTTCCTTCCGCAGGTCGTTGCCGTCAAAGGAGACATTAAGAGGGCACTCTGACAGTTCATTCCGAGGCGAACGTTACATTCAGTGTTAGACTGTGCGACATGTATTCAAATCAAGAGCTGGCAGAGATACACTTCATGTACGGTAAGGCGGACGGCAATGCTGCGCTGGCTCGTCGTTTGTACTAGGAGAGGTACCCACAGCGACAATGTCCAGATCGGAAGACATTTGTACGTCTCCATTACCGTCTGTGCGAGTATGGAAAATTTAACTCTCCTGGTTTGGGAAGGGGACGACCGAGATCTACAACTCCAGAAGTACAGGAGGAGATTCTGGAGGCTGTGAACATAACTCCTATCAGCACACGAAGGGTAGCGTTGCAAGTCAATGTTCCTCATACGACTGTCTGGAAACTGTTGAAAGAGTATCAATTGTATCCTTATCATTTGCAACGTGTACAGACCCTGTCACCAGCAGATTACCCTGCACGAGTTAGGTTCTGTCAGAGGTTCTTGCAGCAGTGTGGTGTAAATCCGAACTTCCCTGCCTTAGTATTATTTACAGATGAAGCACAGGCCACACGAGATGGCATAACAAATTTCCACAATCAGCATGTATGGGCGTATGAAAACCCACGTGCAACTGTTCCATCTCATCACTAGGTGCGGTTCTCCCTCAACATGTGAGCCGGTATCATTGGTGATCGATTAGTTGGACCCCATGTACTTGTAAACAGACTTACGGGGCAGGCGTACACAAACTTCCTGGAAAACACCATACCTCATGTTTTAGAAGACACTCAACTGATCAATCTTCAAAACATTCACTTTTTGCATGATGGCGCTCCTGCACACTTCAGTCGTACGGCTCGCCGGTACTTGGATCGAAGGTTTCCTCATCGATGGATAGGTAGAGGTGGCCCAATTGCTTGGCCTCCACGCTCACCTGATCTGAACCCTCTCGATTTCTACTTGTGGGACCATTTAAAATCATTGGTTTATTCGTCTCCGGTGCCTGATTTGGAATCCCTTCAGAATCGAATTGTGGCATGTTCTGAGGACATACGCAATACTCCTGGAATTTGGGATCGTGTTCGCAGGTCAATGACACATCGATGTGAGGTCTGTATTCAAGCAGGAGGTGGACATTTTGAACATCTTCTGTAATGACAACGACCTGCGGAAAGAAAAACGTTCCGGCGAATTTCAATGTTGTGAAGGCCATAACTCGGAAATGAAGCATTTCCGGACCCATGTTGTAATGAACTATTTTGATTGTCTACATGTGGGAAATACATACCTGAAATTATGCCCAGTATTTTTGAAACATCCTGTATATTGATATTTATTTATACCAAATTAATTATACAAAGCATAAAATGTCAAGAACATTGGTATGAGGAAAGTTCAAATTAATTATACAAAGCATAAAATGTCAAGAACATTGGTATGAGGAAAGTTCGTGTGAATTAGAATATTTGTCCGAAGTTTATAGTGCTGCAAATGAAGTGCATATTCAATATTTATTGTAAAACTACATCTTTCTGAATAATTAGACGTCGTCTAATTCTAAAGTTATATTTTTTAGAGAACTCCTGAGAAATTCACGCCATCATAACATTCGACAACTAATAGCACAAGCCCTTAGAAAAAGATCCTTCGATGTCCATGAAGAGGTGCACTGCGTTGCGTCTGAAGGCGACGGAATTAGAAGAGCGGACATCGTGGCTCTAGACAAGACTAATAGTAAAGGCTTTATACTGCACCCAACTGTTAGATTTGAGATGAGCCAGACCCAACTATCTGAGGTCAACAAAGAGAAACAACAAATTTATGAGCCTACTATTCCGTATTTTCGAGAAAAATATCAGATGGAAGGCACCTGGGAAGTACATGGTTTAATGATCGGAGCGAGGGGCACCATCCCACGATCAACTGTAAACACTATCAAAAGATTTGGAATCCATGACATCATTCCAAAAATAATTACTTCTAGCATTAAAAGGTCTGTGTCAATTCTGAAAAAATCATTTATATGGAATATCGCAATCACACACTAACGGATAGAAAGAGGGGGGGGGGCTCTTTCTATCCGTTAGTGTGTGATTGTTACAATATATAACAAATTTATTATTTCTTAAATTTAAACTCCTAGTTCACATTTGAATTTGACTCATCTATTTTACTGTAATCATTATTCTTATATGCGTGTTATTATCTGTTTTGGCAACCCAGGATGTCTGGGCAGATTATTTCTTGGAAATAAATTATATATATATATATATATCTGTCTGTAATCTGGGTAGCTTGTATACTAGAATAAGTTCTTCGATTTAGAAAATCTGCGCCAAAGTTGAATAAAAATTAATTTAATTATGCTTCAAAATTTTATGGGTAGGGCTACTAATGAAGGACGTATGACACTTACACTCTACTCTTCATAGTATTTATGCATTTACTGAAAAGTTTGTGTTTGGTAGACTAACAGACAAAGACAACAGAATGGAAACGAAGAGATATGTATATGGAAATTTAGGTGGACTGACAATGTACACTGGCAGAGATAGACAAGGAAATAGGCTGTCAAGAAAAATTAGCGTATAAACAGAAATAGGGCAGAGAGACTGACGGAGAGATGGACAGACGGACAAAGAGACAGGAGGATGGATGGATGGATGGATGGATGGATGGATGGATGGATGGATAGATGAACAGGAGGGCGTAGCGAGTGGTGGATGAGTTGACAGACGGACAGAAAGACGAGCGGAGGATGGACAGACGGACAGAAAGAGATGAATGATTTTACAGACTGACAGAGAGACAGAGAGTGGTCGATAGGTGGACAGATGGACAGAGAGGGAGAGAGATTGGAGGATGGATGGGTGAACATACGGACAGAGAGAGAGCGGTGAATGGGTGGAGAGCAGACACAAAGAGTGGTGGATGGGTGGACGGACGGACAGACAGAGAGAGAGAGAGAGAGAGTGGTGGATGGGTGGAGAGATGGTCATAGACAGAACAGATAGACGGACAGACGGAGAGAGAGAGTGGTAGAAGGGTGGAGACGTTCAGAAGGAGTGATGGATTGGTTGACATAAGGACAGAGAGACGGACAGACGTACAGAGAGTGGTGGGTGAGTGGACAGACTGAGAGAGGGACAGGCTGAAGGAGAAGAGACAGGCACCGGATACACATTATATTCTTCCACATGTTTAAAAACTTAGGCCTACTTAGAACTAATGGTTGCTTCCTTTCCTTTGAAGATTATTTGGGTTGAAGCTTGAAAATCTCTACAGTCGATGTCACTTGTTAAATGCACCGATAACCAAAAATAAACGGTTGGAATGTTCAAATTTGTTGGTAGACCCGTTGATTGATTGACAGCTTTTGGGGATGGGATTAAAAATAAGATAAATACACAGCGTAATACGCTTCTGTTTTACTGGACTTGTGTTTGCTTCATTATTTGATTGTTAATTAACACAAATCCATTCCCCAGAAATTGGCCACGGTTTGTAAATAAAATGATTGTTAGATCGTGTTTGACATGTGTGCTCGGAACAACCGTGCGGGGTAAACTACACTACCCAATAAGGTAGAACATCAAATTACAAATGGTTTGTATGGCTCCAGCCATACAATCGGGATCAACTAACAAGAGATTCTCTTTAACATATATCATTGCCTACTCGAGGGTTGAAATCGACGTTTGAAATCTGGCTTTTGTGTCGACCGATAGTATTTGAAATGCGGTGGTGTCGATCGTATACACCAGGCCCAGGTGAGTGCGTCAAATCAGGCCCTTGGCAAGCAAGTTTCACAGTGTAAATTCTCTACTTTCGTCATTTGGCGAACTAACCGAATGGAAGCGAAAGTTTCTACTGAGTTACACTGCTGCGCGTCATTTTCCTATTTACAGTCAATGGCTGGGTGGATGTCATGGAAAATTATGGCTTCAGTGAATTGTCGCAATTACTGACGAGTTAAACGAGGATAAAAACCGGTTTAATTCCATAATTTGTTGTTCAGAGATCTAACACATCTGATGAGCGAACAGTGCACGTCCGCATTGAAAAATAAAGAAGGAAAATATCCATTCAACTGTTGAAGTGCGATAAAATTGTTAGGCTTTGACGCTGAAAGTGTGCCCTTATCCCGGTATTGTGTGTTCGCTTTCTCTTGTTTTGACCATTCCTTCTGTCAGTAAGCATATGAGAAGTTACCTTAACAGTTAATAATGAATTTTAAAATAAACAACGTTTGTAGACTTATATTTTTGAAATCATTTCAGTAGAAGTTCTTGCCAAGGATTCATCCTTAGCGTTCTGCCAAAGGGCAGGTTTTTCACTGCAAACCCAGTATTCTCCAGTCTTTATTTTCTGCCTTACTCTTTGTCTCCTCATATGATTCATATAGATTAATGTCGTCTATCATCTGATATCTTCTTCTGCACCGAACTCTTCTCCAGTTCACCATTCCTTCCAGTGCATCCTTCAGAAGGCAGTTTCTTCTCAACCAGTGACCCAGCCAATTTCATTTCCTCTTTCCGATCATTTTCAACATCATTCTTTCTTCATTCACTCTTTCCAACACAGCTACGTTTCTTATTCTGTCTGTCCATTTCACACGCTCCATCCTTCTCCATATTATAGAAGACTTTTTCTAAGTCTGTATTATATATATTCTTACATTACACTCGTTTAATATACAACTAGGAGATAAAGTAAATTTTTGTGACAGTTTAATTTACCGAGAACAATTCTGTACTGCCATTAGGACCCTTCAGATATATTCAGATTATGAAATATCATTTATACAACAGCACATAATTTCAATTATTTATACTTATTTTATACGTACTGTAAATTTAGTTTGTTATTGTTTTATTATTTATATATTATTAGGAATACTCTGTAAATTTAGTTAGATCAATCTGGTGGTAAGTGTTGCAAATTATTGTATTTACTCTTCTAGTTGGCACGTACAGTTATTATAGGGAATAAAAATATTGGTTAAAAGCGCAACGACAACATTTCGGTGTTTTTAATTTATACACGTTCTGTATCATTATTAAAACCTCTATTTTAAGAACAGATATCTCTCTAGATAAATTTTATAGCATCTAAGTGTAACAGATTAAGGAAAATATAACTCATTTCTGAATTATTATTTTATGAAACGTTTTACGACACACGGACACACATAAACATTCTGATCAAACTGATGAAAATTCAGTTGTTGAAAGCTATACGAGTATGATATATTACCACTATATTTGTATATAACTTAATTATGTACCAAGTATTTTAATTACTTTTAAACATATAATTGACGTATCTGAACACAATGTGAGCTCCTAAGAAACATACGTGGCGGTCGATTATATGAAAGTTCATTGCATGATCCTAAGTTCGGTGTATGGTGTGCAATAAGTGCGAAACGAATATGTAGTCGGCTCTGTTTTGTTCATGAAACATTGTTGACAGATACAAAACGCTAATTTTGGTTCAATTTTTCCTCATTCAACTGAAGAAGAACGAATGTACAATGTGTTTCAGCAAGGAGGGTCTACAGCCTTCATAGCGTGAACTTCAGTGTGTGCGTTTGCTGATGTGTTTGATGAGATGGTGATTAGTATAGTGTTGTGGTCTGCTTGATCCCCAGACATAACGTCTTGCGATTTTTCTTTATGGGACAGTTTAAAAGGCAGGGTCTATAAATCAAATCCACGAACATGAGCTGAACATAACCGACATTTCGGAAACTGAGCTTCAACGTGTGAACCAAATTGTGTTTGCGCGCTAAAACGCTGTTGTCTTGCTGATCTTCCTGTTCAGTTTATTTTCCTCCTTTTAATGACATCTTTATTTTTCTCTTCTCTCCGACTTATTTACCCTTTTTTTTCCTGGCATAATTACCTTACTACACTCGCTCTTCCTCGTATTTACCTTGTTCCCCTTCAACGCCTCTCATATTGTTCTTTTTTCTTGAACCTTGTCTTGCTCTTTTTCCTTGCCTCTTATTTTGTCCTCTTCCTCGCCTCTTAACTTTCCCCTCCTCTTCGCCTTTTTCTTGTTCCTCTTTCTCGCCTCTCTTTCTTGCTTCTTTTCCTCATCTCTATATTTTGCTCCGCTTCTTCGCCTCAGTTTATTACTCCCCTTCTTCGCCTCATTATATTGCTCTTCTTCCCCTCGCTATATGCTCCGCTTCTCCGCCTCACTTTACTCTTTCTCGCGTCTCTATCTTGCTCCTCTTTCTCGCTTCTCTACTTTGATTCTCTTTCTTGATTTGAATAGTTTTTCTGATATTAATAAACAGAATATTGTCCAATCTCAAGTCATTTTTTATACTCCGTTAACCATCATCGATTGTTCATATGAGAGTACGGTCCTGGGTTGGAATTACTCATATAGGCTAATACATTTGGCCTAATATAATTCGTCTTGTTAATTTTAATCTCGCTATTATGCTGACCGCACATCATAAGAAATTTACTCGTCTAAATTTATAGCTGTTTGTATAGATATAAGTTACTGAAACCGCTATTATGCTACACATTTACTTTAAAACCTACATTTGAATATGAATGTTCTTTTAACACTAATCTCTGATGAGTCTTAAGACTGTTCTTCAGCAACGAAACATCGTTCTATATTTCTTTCAGAGAAGCGAAAGTGATACTCCAGAGATTACAGTAACGTTCATCTGTCACTGCGTCTGTGAAGAAAAATGGTACGACCTGGCGATGGGGAATAGGATCACCCCAGCTGAGTGTGTGGGATTTTCCCAGGCTATTTTAGAATTAGTTGTAGTTATTCTAGATTTCTCTGTCACATGCTCTCATAACATTACGGAACAAGAAAAGTTTGTCATACCTGTGGAGTGAAAATAACTAATTCTTATGAAAATCCATGCGCTGATTCCGAAAATGCTCTTTGGATTTTTCATAGTTCATAAGCTGAAGAAAAATGAAATAAAAATAAAATTATGAAATTTTAATGGTTAATTTAAATGTCAATTGAAATATTGGTATTTCTAGGAACAATTAAAGGTATTTGTTACTTAAAATAGAAAAAAAAATGAATTTATGAAGACAGTTTAAAATATTAACAATAGAAATAATATAACGCATGTCTGCATAGATTGTATAAATGCTTGCTACTTGGTGGCTTTCTCATGAGACAGAATCACTGTCCCTCTTCAGAAACCAGCAATAATCCCCTAACATTGCTGGATCCTAACGACTTAAAGTTTCTCCATTGTGCCTGTGTCCTGATGAAAATGCTCTCGTTGATCATCACTAACAGCGCCCAAATTTTAAAGAAAAAGTTTAGACATAAGTGCAAATGGAATAAATGCACTTTCAGTGACATCCTACAGTCCATTTCTTTATAATATTGTATTCCATAGTATTATGTCCACTAAAGATTATGTTCACCCTTCCTACTACAAAAAGAAACCCTTCCACTATTGATTGCCTTAAATGCACACCAGCCGCCAGTACCACATTGGTAACTTACTTTTAAAATCTTTGTCTTTTAAAAGCATCTTTATCTGTGGGCCAAAGTGGTAGTTCTGCATTTTTTGTCGAAGCAAATCCACATATCTTGAATGATATTGTTTTGTAGCCATTGTTCGACAAAGTAGTCGTTGAACTCTTCGCTTTGTTTTCCTTGAGGACATATTTCCATTATCGCGATCCACTCGTCTTCCATTGCTACAGGCGGCACATGTGCTAGTGCGACACACATTCAAATAAGACATCGTACCTCAGACAAACCTAAAGTTTGCACTTTTCTATATAGGCTTTGATTGAAGTGAAAATTGCATCATTTAAGCTTAGTCCTGACAGTCGCCGGCAATATGCGCCTGGTCAGGGGAGTCCACTTAGTTACGCCAAGGGGTGTTTGGGTTAGTCACTCGCCTTCGGAGCGATCGGATGTCACGCATGCGGTATAGCGTTCTTTTCAGTACAGTTAAGCTGTACTACATTCCTTTACCGACCGCTCGCCCTTATCTCTACTCCGAAGCTCTTCCCACTACTCCTATTACTTCCCCTCTTTCGCATCGCTGAGCTGTCAGGACTAAATAATCGGTCTGTACCTAGAAAAGTTTTATCTTATGGCTTGCATAGCAGGACTTGCAAAGTCAGTACGAAACATAGGCTACTAGGGGATCTTAATGGCATATTTTCTTCCATTATTGTGAAAAGTTTCTCGTAAGTACTTTGTTGTCTGTTAGGAAGGAGAGTATAAATAGAAGGGATGACAGTGTGTTAATTTTCGAATGTGCCAATATATGTATGTATGGAATATAACTGATTAAATTATCTTCAACAACTCTTGAATGTTTCCGTCTCCAAAACATTCATGACTCTCTTAGAGAGCTTGTACTCCAGAATAAGAAGCAAAAACTAATATTCTTTTTCACCATCAAATCAACTGGAACTGTAATGTCCTCACTCTGATTAGGCAAAGCGGTGATACCAAGATCAGAGTATCGTTGCCGATATAGTAAGATCTTACATTAGAAAAGCTAGGCATTACTTACAAAAAGTGCAGTCCTGCTTTGATGGCACCGGAAAATTATTTTTTATAAATTTTTGGTATTGGAATCAATTCTTCTCTCGCCTGTTTCTTACATTGAAATCGGCACGATTCTACTTTTACTTTCGCTACATCAGATGCACAGGAATCTACAGTAATATCAGAAACACTATCTCCAATGTCTATTGTAAGTCCTCCCGTACATATTCTATTTACACATCGCCACCGCTTCGATCTATTCTTGTTCACTGTTTTCACTGTATACATTTATCCTAAATAAATTAATTTGTTTGTCTCGTTGACCTTCTATCTATTCAAAATCCATCGTTGCACTTCTCTGTACTACCACAGTCTAGTATATACAGTCACGAAGCTCAATACGTAGAAAATATGCATCCATAAATAGTTGCTAACCACTAGGATCGCTACTATCGCCTCATTACAGACAATGCGAAATAATACTGGCACAGTCTATTGTTCCTAGTACCTTAACAACTCAAGCTTCGTGACTGTATATACTAGACTGTGGTACTACACTGCACTATGATGTGGGGTGACTTGCGATGTGGTTGATTCGGTAGACTGTACTGACCTGTTACATATACACCATCTAAATTAAATGTAAACATCAGCAAACCACTTTCTTTTATCGTCCAGTAGCAGCTCACATTGTGGACCAGACGAAAATACATATAAGCAAGTGATTGTCCGTATTGTGAACGCAACTGCCGCTCATCAACTGTGCCGAGCTACTATGAAATGCTACGCGCGCTGTTATAACTAGAATCCTGCGTTTTTTTACTTTAGTTAAGTATACATCGATGATAGGCTACTATAGGCCCATCAACTTCTTATTACCGATTGGAGATGAGGTCGTTAAAAACACGAAACGTGCAACGAGCTCAGTAGTTCGGACTCCTCCCGTCGGTGATCTGAACTTGGCTATCTTATAGCTTCGTACGATTCCAAGTCAACAGTTCACGCTTCAATAAATCAAGCAGTCTTCCTACATGCAACAATACTGTGTGCCTACATCTGTTTATTCGTGTACCCGTGTTTGTAAGTCGGTGAAAAACAGGAATACCATTTGGATTTAATAACATTAATCATAAAGTATACAGGTGTCCCATTTATCTTGCGCACCTATTATAATCTTTATATTTGGATAGATATTGGAATTTTTGTTTTTGAGAGATATGTTAGAACGAGGGGCTAACATGATTCTAGAGATTTGGTGCATGTAACTACATTATGGTACAAGATGTGACGTCATCAATTTTTCAAATAGCACTACATATTTTAATCATGTTACGTTGATTACACACATTAAGACGAGTTCAAAAATGTATCACAATGTCACTTTCCCAATCAATAACAACAACAAAATGCAAAATGAATGCCATCAGAATTTGTAGTTTGTTGTGCATTAACTTACACAAAACGAAAGACGACTGACGTCCGTATATATCGTGTGTTGAGCGTTTGCTGTCTTAACATGTAAACAAACCACAACTATCGACACCACAATCCAATTACAGTGGCCTGCACGTTCTCCGGACTTGTTACCACTCGACTTCTTTCTGTGGGGAACTGTAAAGGACAGTGTGTACCAGGACATTCTGACATCATCAGACGACATGCAGTAACGCATTCGATAGGTTTGTGTCCATTCAGCCAGCAACATGCCGGGCAGTCATACGGTCTTTCGAGGAACGCCTTCAAATGTGCATTAATGTGAATGGTCACCATTTGGGACATCATCTGTGACTCTCAGAGCATAACGTTATCATATTGGAAGTACGTGTATCTTGTACCATAATGTAGCTACATGCACGAAATCTCCACACTCATGTTAGCCCCTTGTTCTAACATAACTTTCAAAAAGAAAACTTCTAATAGGCCTACCTATCCAGACAAAAAAGTTATAATAGGTTCAGAAGATAAATGGGACATCCTGTATATTTAAAGACAGCTCATATGAAATAAAAGATTAATTTTACTTGAGATAGACGAAAAAAATCAGGAGCCGGCCCTTTTACTTTCAGTAGCTATGACATTTTGTCCACACATGCAATGAGGAAACCATTCAGCTAAGATAAATATACATTTACTAAAATATATTAAACAATATTAAATACCTATGCAATGCTCTCAGATACGCTGTGAAGCTATTTAGGACAATATCTTGAAATGCGTAACAAATGTAACGGTCTATGCGGTAACATTATCTTCGTTATCAATAAATAATGAATATAACGATACTAATTTAACAAACTCATTCCAATTTCTTCCTAAAACTGCTTTTGTTAGCATTATGTATTAGCCGTAATGACATAAAATAAATCGAAGTCTTAATAAAATGTTGAACTCCATAAACAGTTCAGGGGCCACATACAATTATTAGTCGCCATGACTACCTGGCGTCCGGAATTTGCCTACCTTTGCTTTTTACAACACGTAAAACGCATCTACATACTTTAGATCTAATTAAAGTTTGGAATTAACAAATTAAAAAATATAAATTTCAGCAGAAACCTAAAATAAAGTACAATATGAGTGCGCGATTTAGGAGTCTCTACAAATTACAAACGTTAACTGTAAATATGTTGTTTCAAATGAACAATTTTTCCTTCTTTTTGATAAATACATTTTCTTCTTTCATAATGAAATACTCGAACCTAATTATTATATTTGGGCACTCATTTCCCACCGTGTAGTTTTGTTTTCTTTTCGAATGTTTACCATAGAACAGACCTGAACTAAATAGCATTTGATGACTCCAAGCTATACGCCATACATACCTATACTGTTGACGATTGCTTGGAGGCTTTAGGTAACCCAACACAGGACTCTAGTTATGAAATTCGTGCGGCCAAGTGCTTTGAAGACAAAGAAAAGGAATATTTGAAAACCTAGGTGTAGTTCCTTAAATATTTGTCATTGGACTTATGTTGACCTGTAGAATTGATTCCTAGAGCGCGGATCATACTGTATGAATCACTGTATATACAGTACTTAGTTGGTTTTTCTGTGTGAAATCTGGATGATTAAGTGGTTTTTGACATATTATACTTTGGTTTTTAATTAACGATTTGATCTTTACGTTAAATATTCATCGTATAGTAGTTACTTCTAGCAACTATGCTTATTGTTGGATTGAAGGATAATAGAGATATAAGAGAAAATCTTCTGTACGTCTTGCCATATTGTATATTAACCTATTACTTATTATTATTATTATTATTATTATTATTATTATTACTATTATTACTATTATTATTATTGCTATTATTATTACTGTTCTAAATTATCTCTCTAAATACATGAATTGCATTGCAGTCATTATAGTTCATTATTCTGCATTTTCTCCAAAATATCAGATACAGTTGTACTACGATTTTAACCACAATTCTGAGGAGAAGTATTTAATAAGAGTTCAGATATTATGACAGAAGAGTGTCTTGTACAATTAAGTAATGCCAGCATGATGGAAAATGAAGGTAATACATTTGCATAGGCTAAAGCGAAAATTTTGGTATCTTGCATGTTAGGAAATAAGTGCAATAACTTTTTAAAGTCAGATAATATTCCAATGCTATTTCGATACTGGGTCCTCTATCTCAAAACCCGTACCGTGGCACCCACCTAATTCATTTTCTGGCTATTAGTGATATTGCGTCATACTGACCAAGGAATCAGACAACCCGCAATTTCTGATTTCCCAATTCATGTACCAGCGAGAACAGGATTATTATTATTATTATTATTATTATTATTATTATTATTATTATTATTATTATTATTATTACTACAAAAATCACGATGGTATAAGTGAAATATATTTCTTTTCAAATGTCGAATACATAGCATTGGACTTCACTTACCCACTCGACCCTTAGCTTTCTGTTATCGGCCACGCACTGAACTGTCAGCAAGGGGAGGACATGTACACAAATGTCTTCTATCCATCGCTCCTAGTCGTTTATTAGTATGGTTCACTGTTGATACCATTTGGTGAAAGTGTTCTTTGAGGCAGTTGCATCCAACATTTAAGTTCAGGAATACGGTAATTCTCAATATTCACGTCATGATAGATTATTATACTGAACTATTGAGGCGCTCGAGATCAAAATAGGCTATGTAACTTTTTTTTTAGAAAATGAGTTATTGACGTCATTGGCAAGTTTGGGTTGAAGACTTCACACAGTGAAAGGTTCAGTTTCAAAATGGTTTATTTTAGACGTGTAAAATGCATGGAGAAAGTCAGTACATAGATCAAAATGGGATATATTATTATTAATGGATTAATCAAAATGGGATATGCAAACCGTTATTTGAACAGAACAAAATGGGCCATATTTCATATTGTTACGTTATACTTTTAGAGCACGTGAAACAGAATGGTCTATGTTTGCCAAAGTTTGTGTGGCTATAGGGGAAGTCGGGGCAAATTCGGCACGTTAAGCTAAACAATCACATGAATACAAAAAAATGCAATTTATGTTTCAAAATTTTAATGTGAAATTCACTTGGTATATTTATATTATGTATATGGATTAGAATTTACAAAAAGTTAAGCATTGAATTAAACACAAAAATAAATTAAAGATGGTACATTTGCCGAAGTTGCCCCACATTCTGGGGCAACTTCGTCAGTATTTGTATCCTCAACAAAAAAAAAGTATTTCCAAGTTCAGATTTGATTTACAATATAACAAACTATCATAGGCTAAATTTAATATTTGCACATATCACAAATGAAGTGTCCAAATACATTTTCCATGTCTGTACCTATTCATGCTCCCATTACTTGCACTCTTTGCATGTAATCCATTCTTCCTGTGTAAGTTCATATTGTTCGCTGCAATATATGCAAAATGCTTCTTCGTCTTCATTGTAATATTTAATTCTGTGTGCCTCATATTGTATTTTTTGTTTAGACAATTTTCTGACTTCATGAAAGCCTCAAGTCAGGCAGATGCAGCCATCTTCTTGTTTGTGTTGAAAGGGTGCTCTATATCAGGGTTGCAGAACTGGGAAAGAGAGGGTTGGAAGCATGGGGAAAGAGATTGTTTCCCCGTCCACAAGGGCGAAGTCTTCATTGACGTTTCTGTGACGTTTGGCAAGGACACTGTATATCTCTCTCTTCTCCCCCTACCCTACAATGACGCGAGGGTTCAAGGGAAGGGATGAGTTACGTGTTTCGGCCTGTGACGTCTACTACAATTGTAGCACAGTTTTGCATCCCTGCTCTATATGATTGGATTCTGCGAATTCGAATGCTAATATTCGAAATTCCACTTCAGACTTTCCGAAAAACATTTTCTGCAGATTGGTTGCATGCTGCTTCAAATTGTCAGCCATACCTGAAGCAAACATTCTTTTAAACCTGTCTTTATTTTGTACACCTGGTGCTGGAAAATCTATTTTCAGCTAATATTGAAGTGTGGTTCGTGGCACTCTATATTCTTTTTGACGGATGACAGGCTTATCTTCCTTTCTTTATGCTCACGTGGAGCTTCTTGAGTGCGTCCTGGTCATATTTGTTTTCATTTTTCCCCTTGTAATTTCGAACCATTTTACCGGTAATAAATAGGCAACTGAAATGTATAATTGCTTTAAATTACCAGACCGATTATTTAGTCCTGACAGCTCAGTGATGCGAAAGAGGGAAAGTAATAGGAGGAGTGGGGAGCGTTCCGGAGTAGAGATAAGGGCGAGCGGTCGGTAAAGGAATGCAGTACAACTTAATTTTACTGGAACCACACCGCTCTACCGCACGCATGACATCCGATGGCTCCGAAGGTAAGCGAATGAATAACCTAAACACCCCTTGGCATAACTAAATGGACTCTCCTGACCAGGCGCATATCGCCGGCGACTGTCAGGACTAAATAATCGTACCGTACTTTAAATGCCTTAATTGCTTATTTTATATAGTTAACAAACAATACAGCTTACTGCCGAAGTTGTCCCAATTACCAGAAAAAATAATTTAATCAACAACCCTGTTAGAGGCTTTCAACCGCCTTTCCAAGTTCATAATCTGATACAGATTTAGTCATTCTAAATAAATATGCCACTCACTAATATCGCCAATGTTCTCATTACAGGTTCCTTAAGACATTCAATATCAAAATTATAATAAGCTATGAGTTAAAAAATATATATTTACCTGTCAGAACTGCAAATATCTCTCCATACCACACAAGTGTTATTCACAGCAAGCGGCCATGTTTCCTCAACACGCTAGCCTCTAAACAAGCTCCTATTTGCTCAGGTCTTCGAAACAAATGCTATGACGAAGTTGCCCTAATGCCGAACTTGCCCCAATCTCCCCTAGTTTCTTCGCCAGATTTGTCAGAAAATCAATATTGTTGAGGCCTTAGTTACACAGTAATTATACGTTTACACTTCTTTTCTCATTTATAAGGCCAGGACTGTATTGCTATGAAAAATATTTATGTAATAATCGTAATTTCATGTATTACGATAATACTACGTCGGACAGAGGATTACAGGCTATGACTGCTCAACGTAGTCATCTGCTGAGAGTGAAAAGTTTTATAAAGTCAAGAATGAAATGTCTCCAGGCCTCCTCACTTTGATATTTGATTATCAGTAGAATTTGACATTTCCACGTCTTCCTAGCCAAGTAACATATTAAGCCAGTCAGTATTACATGTTCAATGAAACAGTAGTTGAGCAGGGACAAGACAAAATATTGAGACCAAAAGTGCATTTTCTTACACATGGCTAGAACAGAAGGCTCCTAAAATAAGTTCTGAAGTTGTATTTGTTGTTCATCATAGACTGACATGTTATGACAAGAATAAAATTGAAAAGATTCTTCTAGTCTTAGATGGATGCGGGTCACAAAAATACTGTTGATGGTTCTACAGTGAAACTCCATCATCCCTGAAATATAACATTGTTATCTATGAAGAATGTCCAAGTCGTAAGTGAAAGAAATTTACAAAAGACACGATGAAACCGACCAACTCACTTCCATTCAAGATATGGGACGTTCAGAGCATAAGGGAATGAAGTTCACTTTTGGTCAATTGGGAGATATTTCGACTGTACATACCTTAGACGAGGCTACTTTCAGATCATAAAAGAATCATGTCCTCACATTCTTTGCAATGGTGCAGATGTTTAAAATCACACTCACCTTTAATGGGTAATTAACTGTACATAAAAGACTTTAAATCTAATTTTCTGAAAATTTTATTTTTTGTGACTTTGTGCTCTGAGCGCCCCATATTTATTTATTTATTTATTTATTTATTTATTTATTTATTTATTTAATAATAACATATACATAAAAACGTTACATTAAAATACCCCGAAAGAGCAAAGCTCGTGTTCGGGGACAGTTCCGTTACATAGATACACATACTTTGTAGACAAAATACTTAAGAAAAAAGCTCACATAAAGATTGTAATAAAATTAGTAAATAATAATACTAATAATAACTGAGTGAAAAAAGAGACGATGTTTAGATTGATGGATTAATATTAAATTATTATTAGTAGTATAATTAGTGCAGGTCATGTTGACATAGTAACCAAGATAAAATAGAAAAATACACTTAGGATAGAAATAAACTTGTTTTACAATACATGGTACATAATATATATACAGGGAAGTCTGTCATATAAATTTTTTAATTCTGGATCTGAAAATTTCATTGCTTAAAGTAGTCAATTCTGGATGAAATTTTATTATCGAATTATATAGCCGTGGACCATAATTTGTACTGTGTAGTAAAGCAGCAGATGTGAAATATTTAGGTTCAACTAATTTAAGAATTTCATTTCGTCTCGTATTATGAGCATGTGGCTGAGCTACAAATTTCGTTCTATTTTTATGATAGAATTTCATTAAAGAGTATTCATAAATTTGGTCAATTCTAAAAACATTCAATTCAGAATGGATCAAATTTGTTGGATAATCCAGTCGCCTTTTCAAACAAATTTTGATTATACGTTTTTGCAACATAATTAGAGGAAAAAGAGCAGTTTTTGTAATGCCTCCCCATCCAATTATACCATATTGGATAACAGATTCAACTAGAGCCAAATAAACCAAACGTAATACGTGAGTAGGCAAGTAATGGCGAAGGTTTACAAATTTGTAAATTGTTTTACGTATTCTGTTACATAAAAAGGTGATTTGTCTATCCCATTTCAAGTGCTGATCAACAATAATTCCCAGGTATTTCACATCTACAGATTCTTTCAGGCAAGGGCATTTACAGGTTGTAGAGAGTTTACAAAATGAGTTGTGGATTATTAATTTTAAATGAGAAAGTGATTTCAATTTGTTCAATCCAGAGACTGTTAAAGAAAATGGCACAAAAGTAGTTTTAGTTATATTTAGAGATAGCAAATTTGCATCAAGCCAGTTTTTGATAAAATTTATACCTACATTGGCATGTTTATAAGTGTCCTCCCAAGTTAAACCACTGAAAATCACCACCGTATCATCAGCGTAAGAATAACAGGAGCCATTATGTACTTTCAAATCAATGTTTAATAAATCATTAATATATATTAAAAATAGAATAGGACCTAAAATTGTTCCCTGAGGGACACCTATATCAATATTTACATTTTCACTGATATTATCATCAATTTTGGTTACCTGAGTTCTTTTGTTTAAGTATGATTGAAATAACTTATGCGCAATACCCCTGACTCCTATATCAAATAATTTGTCCAGAAGTAAACGATGGTTCACCGTGTCAAAAGCTTTCCTTAAATCTAAGAAAATCCCTAAACATTTAGAACCGTTATCCAACTCCTGCATAATTTTACCAGTGACTTCAATAATTGCGTCATCCGTAGATAATTTATTTCTGAAGCCATACTGATGTTTGGAGAGAATTTCATTTTTCTCTAAGTAATTTACTAATCTGTTTTTTAAACATTTTTCTAATATCTTTGAGAAGCTAGAGAGCAAGGATATAGGTCTATAGTTATTCAGACTTTTTCTTTCCCCTGACTTATGGACCGGTACAACTACAGCATTTTTCAGAGATTCTGGGAAAACTCCTTGGGTGAGACATAGATTGAATACATAAACAAGCGGTTTTAATATATGTTTAATGATAATCTTTAATGTGTTATTTGTAATTTTGTCGATTCCCGGTGAGACATTATTTTTTAAGGATTTAACAATATTATAAATTTCTTCTTCGGTTACTGGTTATAAAAACATGGAGGAAGATGCGTGCTTATTATGGCCACTGCAATAATTTTTCGTGTTAAATGCCGATTTGTTGATGTTCGATGCAATGCTATGTCCTACTTTTGAGAAATATTTATTAAATTCATTAGCTATGTCTTTTTTGTTTTTAAATATTTCTCCCTCTTCATTTAAAATCTCTGATATGATACTATTTTGGTTCACATTTACGTCTGTGGCTTCATTAATAGTTTGCCAAAATTTCCTAGGATTATTTCGATACTTCTGAAATTGAGATTGATAATACTGAGTTTTCATGTTTCTTATAATAAGAGTTAAAGTATTTCTGTATTTTTTGTAATAATTTATTAGATTTATATTATCAGGTTCTTTTCTAATATTTCTGGCTAATTTGTCTCTTATACGGATTGACTTAATGATACCTGTGGTGATCCAGGGTTTTATTTTTCTTAATTTAGAAGATACTTTAAAGTAAGATACATCTGTGCTTATGTCTATATAATTAGATATTAAATTTTGGAATACTTGAAAGCACAATTCAGCATTTTCACAGTTAAGCACGGAATCCCAATTTTCTTTTTCTATAAGCGAAATTAGCTTATTGTAATTTATGTTTCTTTTTATATGGAAGGATACTGAGATGTATTAGAGTTTTTAATTCCAATTTCGAATAATGCAATAACTGCATAGTGGTCGGTAATAGCACTACACAAAACAGCAGGTACAAATTTCCAGTTACTCTTTGTTTTAAAAAATATGTGATCAAGGCAAGACTTATAATCAGGCCGAGTGATAGAGTGTAAAAATTTGACAAAACCATATTCGTGTAAGATATTCATGTACCTATTGCCAGTACTGTCTAATTTGTCTTCTAGAATTTGTATGTTAATGTCTCCAACAATGATTTGATTGCTTGTGTCTTTAGAATTAAACAAAAATAGTTCTCAACGTCTCTCTTTTTTGCATCTTATTTAGAGAAGGAGCAAGTTTACGCTTTTAGAGGAATAAATATTTATCATATTAATTACATAAACGAGGAAAATGTTTCCGTAGGGTATCAATACATCAATGGAACTATCAGTCTATTTAAGATCATAGATGTAGAAGGATTGTTGTAGAAATATTTTGGATTGTTCTGGAAAGGAAAACACCACCCGCAGGTAACCAACCAACCGATAACATGATGGGACACATAACCTAAGTTATGCATTATACTTTCAAGTATCACACCAAAAGAGGTGTTTGCCTTCTCTGGTTTCCAGATCAACATGAGGAGGCCAGCCTCCAATAATACGAAATCATTATAATACAAATATTATATGAACACTATAGAAATGATTTGATTTATTGGCTAGTGAAGTCCTTCACACTTCTACACCTACCTACCTACCTTGGCTCCCGTTTCAGTTACCTGTCATCATATCATAATCTCTTCACACGCACGCAAAATAGCCGCATCCTAGCCATACCAACACATAAGGCATCATCGTATTCATCATCATACACAATCTCGCTCTCGCGCTTGTGGAATACCCTACCCAGCGACATCAGAGACTGTCGGAATTTAGTAGCGTTCAAAAGCAGGCTTATGAAGCATTTTCTTACTGCGTAGAGTAGGTGTAATTTTTACTTGATTAATAAGGAAAAAATGTTTCTCTCTTCTCAACTGTCTAGCTTTTATTAATCAGTTAATCTTTTACTACTTTGATTTTTATTTTGGATTTGTAAATTTAATATTAATTTTAATTATAATTTTAGGGCAAACATTGGTAATTTCGTGGCAGTGGTTATTTCGTGATACTTTTTCTTTGCTATTTCGTGAACTAACCAATGGTGTTACGAGATTCAAATTTCCTTCAAATGGATTGCATATGTTGTCCAGTTTCCAGAAACATACAGCTACGCTTTGTGTGACTATTGTAGCTGCTTCAGTGAGCTTTTATGTTTGGAGAGAGCAAGTTAGCGTCGACTTCTCAGGCGTACAAATTTTGTGGATGTTTGTAATTACATTACAGGCTTATTACTAAAGGAAAGCATCTGATATTTGGTACACAGATTTATTGTATCTTCATGAAATTTTAGGAAATGTTTTTGGAATTTTAGATACATCTGTAATCGCCATATAGGCTTAGATTTACTGATAGAAATCTTAGCTATTTGAGGCGAAATTTTGTTGAGCATTAAATGTTACATTTTATACTATTTTAAAAATTATATTACAATAGAATTTTAGAAATCTGAAGATAATATGTTGTAAAGTCCTGGTAGCTCTTATTGTCGAATAAAACACACGTGGACTGTAGAATAATGTGCTTTATTGTCCTTGATGTTCTAGCCGCAACAGCTCACCATCATCATGTTTGTAGACGCCCCCCTAATGGAGGATTACCAACCCTGAGGTACCAAACTTGGCGAAGTGCCAACCTTTGAAGTCCCAAACATACCGCCCACATTAAATGTACTCGTTATAACATTTAACACAAAATGGTTACACAAATTGTTACTGAAAATCACTGAAAGTCTGACGGCCCTTGCAAACATTGCAAAATTTACATGAATTAACATTTGGCAACAAACATAATTTACTAATAAGCCGTTTGAATGTTCCATCTTTAGTTCGAATGACTGCTACCTTAATCAGTCCATCCCTTCCTGGGATCACTTCTTGATGCACTGCTAGCTTCCACTGCATAGGTGGAAGGTTGTCTTCTTTCAGCAACACTACTGCACATGGTAGGATGTTGCCTTCCTTCGTACACCACTTGGATCGCTGCTGCAAGCCATTTAGATAGTCACATGGCCATCTCCTCCAGAAGTCTTGATGCATCCTCTGGATGTGTTCCCAACGAGACAGGTAATTGGTTGGTGACGAGGATAAGTAGTAGTATTAGTAGTATTTCTTTATTTAACCTGGTAGAGACAAGGCCGTTAGGCCTTCTCTGCCCCTCTACCAGGGTTTTACAACTATAACATGAACAATAAGATTACAATTAATATTAAATTTACAATTACAATTACAATAAAAATTAAAGTACGACAAGATTACCTGATTAATGAAAGCTAGACATTTTATCATAGGAGTTAAGAACAAAGAATATTTTTGTATTTACTTGAGCCGTGCCTACTACCACGGCCGTTTACCTAGTACGTCACTTCATCCGTCAGAGCGCTCTCAGACGTCACAAAATAGATAGCGCTATCAATCCCTTCATTTGTTCTTTCCAAATAATCCTATTGGCCGGGTCATTACGTCTCACGAGGATAGAGGGGGAGAGAGATTACCTGTTTTAACGGAGATACACGGAACGTCACTTGGGTTCCGGTACGCGGCAGATACACGTAAGAAGATTTAGGCTCTCGTACGCGGGAGATATTCGGAAACACTTGGCTCAGATTCAAGCTCTCGTACGCGACAGAAACTTTTAACAAGACTTAGCATTTTGGTACGCGGCAGATATAGACAACGTGACTCGGGCTTTGTACGTGCTGGAGATAGATCAGTGGAGAAGTTAAATTGCGTCTTGTGTGATTGGGATTTTAGTGGATCGTAGTTTGAAATATCGCTTACTAGTGATACGTCTTGGGGGCAAGTTTTAGTATTTGCATCGAGTAACATATTTGTGAGATATATGTGTTTGAGGTAAATTGTATTGGGAATTATGTAAGGAGATATGATTTGAAATGTGAGTTCATGTTCCGAGACGGTTAGAGTGATAAGGCAGCGATTACGGTCTCGCATATGGTTTTAGTGTTTTCCCTGCTCCATTTTGATTGTTGCTTTCCTTCGCCGCTATTATCTTATCATGTGCGTCGAGTTTAGTTGCTATTTAAATGATCCTTGAAATTGGAATTATCGTCCGTTACTTATTACGTGCATCTGTCTCCATCCCTCTCTCTCTCTCTCTCTCTCTCTCTCTCTCTCCGTTGGGTATTCATTTTGTAGTGTTAGTGCTATTTGCACAGTTTATGTGAGCAATATGTGCAATGGGTAATGTATAGTGATCTGTCATGTAATGCCTTATCCTGGGTAGAGTTTGTTTCTTATTGAGTGTACATGTATTTTTAGTTTGGTTAGTCAGACTGAGTGGTATCTACGGTCGAATGGATCATGTATTAAGTTAATGTGCTGGCTGGATGTTGTATTCAGATTCATACTCAGATAGTTAATACATATATATATATATATATATATATATATATATATATATATATATATATATATATATATATATATATTTAAAGAGTGGTTCATGAACATATGGTTAATAGGTTAGTCACTGATGGTCGAGAGACAGCCATATTAGATGGTTTAATCACTTATAAGTGTGTTGGCCTCAGCGTTGTGATACTTACATGATTTACATATCCTGGGGATATAATTTCAGATTAGTTTGTCCTATTTTCACTCATCTATTTCATGTTTACTGTTATTTCATTTTTCATTTATGTACATAGTTACTTATTATTGTTAATTATATATGTTTTACAAATTCACACTATTCATTTCTAAAAGTCTTCCATTGCGCACACCCAATCCTTTCAATGTGCCGTCCACCTGGCGAAAGCAGCCAATATAAGAATGATAAAAAGGAGGAGTGGATGATCGTACCACTGCCCTCACATACTATATTACATATTAAACCTACAATAACAAAATTCTATAGTGCTGAAATTACCGGATATTGAAATATTTTGTGATAGATTAAGAGAACTATTTACAAGAAACCATGTCTGAACGAGTCTCAATTACTGATCAAGTGCCTAGTAAGTTTGCGTTTGAATTGAATTTTATTTCGACAGTCCCTAATGCTAGCAGGTAACGAATTCCAGAGTCTTGGCAGGGCTATTGTGAAAGAGGATGAGTATGAGGACGTGCGATGGGATGGTATAGTTAGTATTGTTTCATGGCGAGAGCGTGTGTTCAGATTGTGGTGGGAAGAAAAAGGTATGTGAAGCGGGACGACAGGTACGAAGGAATAGAAGAGTTCAAAATTTCGAAGAGAAGGAGAAGTGAATGTAAATTTCTTTTCTTATCTAGTTTAAGCCAACCTATTGCTTCCAGGGATGGGGTAATGTGATCATATTTACGAACATTGCTTACAAAACGTACACACAAATTATGAGCACGTTGAAGTTTCGTTTTGTTGTCGCTGGAATGGTCAGTCAGTAAAATGTCAGCATAGTCAAAATAGGGATAGGACATTAAAGGAGTATCTATAAGAAAATCACCAGGACTAAGATAAGAAGGAACATAGGATCATTTGATATGGACGTGATGGGTCTTGAATTGAGAACTGCTTCAACTTGACATATTAAATTGTGCAACTCGTCGTATGTCAAGCAGTTGGCTCCGATGACTCGTCTTAGGTGATGTTTCATGGATTTGACTCCGGCCTCCCAGAGTCCCCCGAAATATGGAGAGTTGGGTGGAATGAAGTGCCAGTTGACTTCTTCCTTAGCAGCAAACTCTTCCAACGCCTTGCTCCCTTCTCTAGACTTCAATAATTGATGCAACTCTCGTAGTTCGTTCTTGGCTCCTACGAAGTTGGTACCGTTGTCACTGTATATGTTTGCACATTTCCCTCGTCTAGCTGTGAATCGTCGTAAGGCAGCCAGAAATGCTTCTGTCGTCAAGTCTCTGACGAGCTTCAAATGTATTGCCTTCGTACTAAGGCATACGAACAATGCGATATAGCATTTAACCTTGACCTTGCTTCTTGTTGAACCATGTTTTATAAAATAAGGTCCGGCATAATCCACTCCAGAATTTATGAACGGTCGAGAAGCTGTCACCCGTGGAATAGGTAGCTGTCCCATAAGTTTTTTGGATGTGCTGGCCTTTTGTTTGAAGCATGGTAGACATTTATGAATAATGGGTCTTACCACACGTCGAATGTGTAGAATCCAATATCTTTGCATTAAAGATGCTGTTAAAAGCTGTGAACCCGCATGTAGTAGTCTTAAATGTTCTGCTTCTACTATCAGCTTTGTTATGGTTTGCTTTGGTGGAAGAATAACTTGATGCTTATGTTCATAAAACTCAGAAGAATTATTCAGTGTTCCGCCCACCCTGAGAATGTTTTCAGAATCCAAGAATGGATTCAGATCCTTCAGTTTACTCTTCATTGACACTGTGGAAAGAGTATTTAAATCCTTGATTTCCGTCGAGTATTCTTGAAGCTGTGTTAGTTTGATACATGACACCAGTGCGTACCGCAATTCTTCTTTTGTTAATGTACCGGTTCTCTTCTTTGCTCCTCTTGTACAATTGTGAACAAATCTGAGACAATACGAGAGTACCCGTTGTAGTCTGTGTAGTGAAGAGAATCTGACTGTAATATCCTCTTGCTCTGTGTTGTCTCTTGCACTGCATAGTAGAGTTCGTTGTTCTGGCATTGTTGTGAGGGCTGTTTGCAGCTCACTGCAACTACTGAGAAGATCATCCATGTAGAAATCTCGTTGCAGAGCTCTTGAAGCTAATGGATATCTTCGTGATACTTCTTCAGCCGGCATTTTTAAGCATTGAGTAGTTTGAAATGGTGCCAATGATGTGACTTCCGTTGTCTTACTTGATGCGTCAAACAGCCTTGTTTCTCGTTCTTCTCCCGAGTTCTTGAAAACTGCATGATGTGGAAGGTAACAAGTTGTCTTGTGTTCTTCCTCTTTCCTTGCATCTATTTCTCTCATGTGTCCTAACTGCTCATAGTCTGTCATGAATTTACAGTATTCTTTTTGAAGTAGCGGTTGCCCTTGGAAACGTATCTCCATCTGTTGCAATCTATTATATGCCTCTTGAAAAGATTCTCCTAACTGCTGATGATTTGGACGTCGAGGAAGTCGAACCACAAATCTTCCAGTTTGATCTCTTGTTGTCGTTGCTACAAACTGTTTTTCACATTCCTCTTCTTCTACTGTTCTTGTTCTCTCTGGAATATCTTCTAATTCCCAAAAACGCTGTAGTTGTTGTTCTAAGTTGTCCCTGTTACAAGTAAAAAGTGATGTTACTGCTATAGTTGAAATAACCTCTGCTGTCGTTGCTTGAATCCTACCAGATAATATCCACCCTAGTTTTGTGTTGTGCATGGATAGCGAGTCGTTTACGTCCACCCAAGCTTTTGCTCGCAATATTCGGAAGAATAGTTCAGCTCCTATCAGTAGATCAATCTTCCCTGGTTTGTTGAAAGTAGGATCCGCTAGTTTCATTCCAGATGGGATATCTTCCTTCTTATATTTTACGTAGACTGCAGGCATCTTCCCCGTGATCTTAGAAATCACTGAGAAATTTGTATCAGCTGTGAACTTTCCATCTGTTGATGATAACTGAGTATACACCGAATGCGTAGTTTGCAATGGTGTTCCATTTATTCCTTGTATAGGAATTCTTTCCACTGACCTTCGTAATCTCGATCTCTATGCTAATTCTTCAGTCATAAAATTGCATTGTGAACCACTATCAAGAACACATCTACATTGTTGTAAGTCTCCTTGCGCGTTCTTTACCATTACGATGACTGTCATAACAATACATGTGACCTTACTTCATTGTTGATGCTGTGACATGTCTGTTGTGTAGTCACGGAATCCCTTCGTTGTGTCTCTGCTGTCTGGTTTGGATGTAGGAGTGTATGGTGCTTCGCTCCACACAGTTTACAGGTCCCGGCTCGACAATCCTTCACTAAATGTTGGCTTCGCAAACAGTTCCAACAGAGTCTGTGCTTCAGAACGCAGTTCTTCTTCTCCTGCATATTGCTACATGAAAAAGCTTGACAATTGTACAGAGAATGTGACTGGTTACAATAATAACATCTAGGTTGTGTCATTATCAATGCTTTACTCGCTTGCTTTCCTCTATCTAACTTTACTCTGTTTTCAGGTATCGAAGTCGTACCCTTTATTGTTTCTAATGTCTAAGATTTATGTTAAAAAAATCCAATAACTCCTTGAGTGTTGACATGTTTCGATCTGCGCAGCTTAATTCCCATTCGCGCCTACTCTGAGTGTCTATTTTCTCCAGTATCAATTGTAACAGTGGTACTTCATGTAATGGAACCTCTAAAGATAGCGCTTCTAACGCATTCATATTGCTCTTTACTTGGCTCACTAATGACCGTAAATCTTCGTGTGATTCCTTGCTGATTGTTGGAAGTGACAAGATTGCTGTCGCATGTTTCGACGGAATAAGTTTTTCATTGTTGTATCTCTGATAAACCATGTCCCAAGCAATTCTAAAATTTGCATCACATATTGTTAGATTTTCTACTAGTTTGTGTGGTTCTCCCTGTAGTGAAGATAATAAATAATGCATTTTTGAGCTCCTGCTAAATCACTATTTTTTACTATGAGACTGCTAAACGTATCCCTAAAGTTGAGCCAAGTGCTATAGTCTCCATTGAAACTAGGCAGACTAATAATCGGAAACTTTATTTTCCCTTCAACAATGGGTTGATTACTCACTTGTGCAACAATATTACTACTTTCCATTATTGTTAAAATCTTGATTTTCCTCTATCAAACTCCTCTTCAAATTTTATCCTGTTCTCTGAATGATCTTCGTCTGCTATCACTTCTAATTGAACTTGACTTCCTTCATATTTCATTTGTATGCTTTCTAGTCTCTCATATTTTACCTTGATCAAACCCGGTTCTGTTACTTCATGAACCCTTCCAAGAAATGTTTCAAGTCTGGTTAAACTAGCCTTAGCTTAACCTCTCTGATGTATAAGTATCTTTGAATCACTCATGTTGTAATTTATTTTCCTACCTTGATGATGACAATAGTTTGAATCTCACTGCCAACCTGATTGTTAGAAATACTGGCCTCAGTGGTTTCCTTGGTCAACGACCTTCTGTTGACCTGGACGTCTTGATGGAACTGGATTGCAGTCCTTGGAGTTCAGTGCAAGGCCGCTAGGTGGAAATACTGGATTGTAGCTGCTGTAGCTTGGTGCAAGGCGTTGACTTTCAAGCCCCTAGATGACTCTCACAGAACTTGCCTTGTACAATTCTCAGCATTCATCCTTAGTGATCTTGGATTTTGACCACAAAATGACTTTTATGTTTCACTGATTTTTTCACTGTTACCTGTGTTTCCAATGTCACTAATACTTATCCGGCCCGGAGGACCAAATGTAAAGTCCTGGTAGCTCTTATTGTTGAATAAAACACACGTGGACTGTAGAATAATGTGCTTTATTGTCCTTGATGTTCTAGCCGCATCAGCTCACCATCATCATGTTTGTAGACGCCCCCCTAATGGAGGATTACCAACCCTGAGGTACCAAACTTGGCGAAGTACCAACCTTTGAAATCCCAAACAGATGTGATAACAAAAAAGAAAAGGGAGACGCAATGAGTTCAGTGTAGCTTCTGTTTGATTTGTTATCATGCTAAGTGCCAATGATAAGCGCTAGATGACTTACTTACAAGAATTGTGACAGGAGATGAAACATGGCTCCACCATTTTGGACCAGAGACAGAGGCAGAAAATGGAGTGGCATCATGCAAATTCACCAAAGAAATAGAAATTCAAAAGTGCACCTTCGGCAGGAAAAGTTATGGCTACTGTGTTTTTCGATTCTGAATGACTTTTGCTTGTGGAGACACGGAACCACCATTAATTCTGACGCGTATGTTGCAACTCTCAAGAAACTTGAAGCTCGACTGAGTCGTATTCGGCGACATCGAAAGAATCAGGATGTTCTGCTATTGCACGACAACGCACAGCCATATGTCAGTCACGAGACCACAGACCAGATCAGAAAATTCGGATAGACAACACTGAAACAACCGCCTTACAGTCCTGAACTGGCACCTTGCGATTACCATCTCTTTGGTAAACTGAAGGATCCCTTCGTGGAACGAGGTTAGAAAATGAATCCCTTGTGCACGCTGCTGAAGAGTGGCTTAGACGTGTTGATCCAGATTTTTACCGTGGTGGTCTACAGGCCCTCGTTCCTAGGTTACGTAAGGCAGTTAAAAGGGACGGGGATTATGTGGAAAAGTGACATTTTGTTCCTAAATGATGCATCTACATTCTGTGAAAATAGCAAAGCTGTAGCATAAAAATATAATTTTTAAACAAATGTTATGCATTACTTTTGGAGTTACCCTAGTAATATAGGCTATAGTAAAGTCCGCAATAAAAGTGTTCACCCTTTTAGGGCAAAGAAGATGCCTTTTCAATTTCAATTTTTTACTTTGATTTCATTCTTATTATGTGTTGATATGTATTTCTATGTTTTCTTGCCAGGAATATTAGTCGGAATTACTATGTTTGAAGTCTTGTAACAATAAATGAGAATTTCATTTGACTTTAATGAATTTTTCCTAAATTCTTCTACCTCTCACGAAATTATCAATGTAATATCACGAAATAACCAACCTTTTAGCTTCAGTTGTAAAAGTGGTTTTTGGCACTTGTTCAAGAACGTGTCCAATGTTTTATGTCTGCAGATTTGTACAGCAAATTATCGTCTTTTAGATGAAAAAATCGGAATGAGGGTATATTTACACATTTGCATTTTAAATTAATTTTCATGAAATTATCACGAAATTACCAATGTTTACCCTAATTGTATTCTTAATATTGTAGTTGTAATCCCCTGGTAGAGGGGAAGAGAAGGCCTGATGGCCTTATCTCTACCAGGTTAAATAAATAAATAAATAAATAAGTAAAATAAATAAAAGAATAAAGAAATAGATGGATGGATATATGGATGGATGGATTAATGGATGGATAATCTGAGTGTGTGTTAAATCGGTTAGATAACGTAATGTTCCCTGTTGTTGATGTTGAGGGTTGACTCATCGTAGCTTAACGTTCAGATTTTTTCTGCGACTTTACAAATTGAAATTCTTCCTCAGAGTTAGATGACCAATTTCTTACTCTTTTATTGACTTGTTTATTTTTAACTCGCTCATCGAATGCTTGAGTGATGAAAGTCTTGAGATTGCTATCGATACCTACATCCTCTAGTACTTCTTCAAGGTTTAGTGCAGCATCACATAAAGTATGCAGTCGTGAATTCGATGATGTAACTGATCATGTTTCCGAATCCGTATCAATTTCATGTTCCAATTTTGAAATCATGTTCATGTCCGCCGGTCGTCATCAATCAATCAATCAATCAGGAATAACGTTATTTACACACACGTAGTGGTTAAATGTATATATTTTGACGAAATAAAGAAATAAACACTGTGCAAGCAAAATCAAAAAGAAAAACTCAAAACACAACGCACTGCAACTAGTAGACTAATAATAATCACTGTTTACTAAAGACGATCGCTCTTCAGTAGCCTATGACCGCAGATATACCTGCAAATCCGTATGAGCTGGAATGTGCAAGCAAATGAGCAAGATGGAGAAGAGGAAGTTGATAGCCTTGCCACTAGGGGAGGACATGTACACAAATGTCTTCTATCCATTGCTCCTAGTCGTTTATTAGTAAGGTTCACTGTTGATACCATTCGGTGAAAGTGTTCTCTGAGGCAGTTGTATCCAACATTTAAGTTCAGGAATACGATAATTCCCAATATTCAAGTCATGATACATTATTATACTGTACTATTGCAATGACATCCAGTAAAGACTACATTACTGTACATTCTGAGTGATTCATAGATGATGTTGGAACTCTTGCAGAATAACTACTCATGATATCTACAAGTTTTATGAGTTCTAACAAGAGGTTTATACCGCTGTAGGTCGAGTTTAGTTCGGTCTGATTCCATCTGCTAGCAAAGGAATGACGCAAGCAGTATGAAAATAGACACGCTTTGACATCGTATATTGTTCATGTTGTAGTAGGGTCTCGGATCAATGGGGGCATGACGACGTTAATTAATTATCTACATACCGAATAGTTCAGGACAAGCCTACGTACCTACGATTTATCAATGAATCATAAAGCGTATATGGAAGACATATCGAAAGCCTAAACAAACCAAACCTAACATGTTACTGATACTCGACCTTACGAATACTGTATAAGAAACTATCACGCTAACAGTAAATAACATAGTTCTCCAGTTAACGTCTCCTGGCAGCTGTCGGGTCTAGATGCGGGACTCCACCATGGCTTCACACACTTAAGTTAGATTTCAATAATATTGTGAATTTGTCTATTCTTACTGGGGTTTCACCTTTTGAATTTCAAGAAAATTAGAGAATTAATTGGCATACCCAACCACTGTTCAGGAATACAAAGAAAAAAATTTAGCACAAAGACAAAACTGTTGCGCCATGATTTTCTCAGAGTATTCAATGTATGTATACCTGAGTATACTTCAACTCCAAGTTGGAAAACACAAATTTGGAGTTTAAAATGATTCCTATTCGAAATTTCTTCTCAGGTAAGATTTAGGGAGACTTGAAATTTCTTCTCAGGTAGAATACAGGATGACTGGAAAATAGTCTCAAATGCTACCGTAAAGCCTTGGTTTTTCTGAACGGACGCATGCGACGTGCGAGTTGCGAAGTCCTACTCGCACAAATCCGGCCTACACGAGAGATAGCAAGTGGTTTCTATAACTGCGAGATGCGAGGTCTGCCCGGATTGAAGTTTGTCACAAAAATATAGAAAGTTATTTTGCATTGCTGTATTAGAATAAATTACAGTAAAAACTGGGTTGTCCGTAACTCAAGAGAATGATTTAAATTACGTACAATTCAGAACTATGAATCAATAAGTTTTAATATAAGATCATTTTGGAATGACTAGCAATCAGTTCAACAGAACATAGGCAGCTGAGAGCACTTAAGGATTCTTTTAGATTATTAAAATGTGTCTTAGTCAATAGAAAGTGACTATAATTTTTATATGAAGTATAAATGCACTACACATATACTCACTATTTTCCTTGAATAATGAACACAGATTTTAAAACATTTTCATTAATAATATTTTTATTATACACGTTTATTACAAACCCCTTGCAATTTCAGTTTTTGTTTTGTTGGGATTGAAGGCCTGGATGGCGCAGTCGGTAGAGTGATGGCCTACTGTGCCCGAGATTGTGGGTTCGATCCCGGCCCAGGTCGATGGCATTTAATTGTGTTTAATTGCCAAAGGCTCATGTCAGTAGATTTACTGGCATGTAAAAGGACTCCTGCAGAACAAAATTCCAACACACCGGCGACTCTGATATAACCTCGGCAGTTTTTATTTTTTTATTGGGTTATTTTACGACGCTGTATCAACATCTAGGTTATTTAGCGTCTGAATGATATGAAGGTGATAATGCCGGTGAAATGAGTCTGGGGTCCAGCACCGAAAGTTACCCAGCATTTGCTCGTATTGGGTTGAGGGAAAACCCCGGAAAAAACCTCAACCAGGTAACTTGCCCCGACCGGGATTCGAACCCGAGCCACCTGGTTTCGCGGCCAGACGTGCTGACCGTTACTCCACAGGTGTGGACCCTCGGCAGTTGCAAGCGTCGTTAAATAAAACATTTTTTGGGGGGATTTGCCTCAACTTCTTTTATAAATTTAACTTTGTCTTCTAACAAGTAGCTCTTCCTTTTACTGTCACACATGATTGGTAGGACAGATACTGAGTAACCAGCAACTGTTTTTAAATGTTTGGAACATGTACCGCGAGAAAGAAGATAAGATAGCTTGTAAAGACAAAGCATGCATCCTCTGTATGCGCCTGGGCTGCATGAGTTTGCTGTTCTATCGGTAAGAGCTAATCTTAGATACTGATGTAAACAAACAGCGGTCTACACTGTCCTCGCATCCCACAGCAGATCTTTAGGATTCTGTGAAATTATTAAAAATGTTTTTGGAGTTATGAGACAAAACACGTAAAGTTAAAACGAAACTTTATTACGTATTAAAGCGAACAACAATGCGTACAATTCAAACTCTCTTTAAAAAATACTACCGGTACGCATAAAAGTGAATTACGCAGAAATCAGTACCGTACAATTCAGAATTAACTTATACCCAATTAAATGTAATTTTTCTAGGACCTATGCATAAATAAGTAGAAACCGTAATTAAGTATAACTGGGTTACTTATGAACCAGGCTCTACTGTATGTCACATTAAAATTTTTCTTTTGAGAATCGTTAATATAACAATTAAAATATTACGTTTGGGGTGAAATATTATTAATTATATTAATATAGAAATAATTCACTGCTCGCAGAACGCAGAGGATTTGAAGTCTGATGCCGAATAGAGATCGTACTGCTTACCCGATCGGGTACGAACCCGGCTTAGAAGTGTCCTGACCCCGCTGGCCATCCCCTAACCGACTAAACCCGGCGGAACTATAGTTGTAAAACAACTGAGACGTTGACTTGCATAAGAACTTGACTAAAAATATTTGATTTTAGATACAAAGCATCAAATATTTTAGATTTTATATAACAGGATTGCGTAGAACGACATTAAGATATTTATAGAGGACGCTATGTTTGTTGGAGGTGAAGATTTGTTCTGGAGGAGTATGTGTTATTAAGGTTTTAATATATGTTGCAAACGGAAAAAAACGACGTAACGGACATCAAGTTGTTATTACAAGGAACGCCTAAACTATTCAATGACATTCATTATGAAACACAAGTTTCATATTTTTTGTAAATATCAACGTTGGGACACAAATCTAAGAAAAATGCTAGATTTCTTTAAATCGGTACAGACATATTTAAGCAATAAATATCCCTGTGTTTACGCATTTATTTCGCAATTTAAGAGATGTTGAAATATGTAAATTCTGATACTTTCTTCTGTAAATTATTTGCCTATTAATGTTTGTTCTGCATTAACTGCGCAGTTAAACAGAAATCAATGCATCATGAAACAATTATAAACCTTTTGACCCTTGAAGAATACAATAACAGTGAGAGTGATGTGAAAGCAGTTTTCTTCATAATGTTATGCACATCTATTAAAGAAAATTTGGAATTAAATACTGCATCATGTTTTAAGTACATATCTTCATTTGACTTTAATTTAAAATGTTTCATATTACGGTTCAGTTGTCATAGTAAAATGCTTACAGTGAAATTTTGAAAAAAATTGTAAAATCTGCATTTTTAATTCTCTATAATCTCGGAAGAAAAATGCTAAGAAGTCTGCTGAATAATTCTGTATATAAGTGACTGGAAAGATCGCCTAAAACGCATAGAAAGGGGTAATTACCAAAATATCTTTAAACTACTCTCCAACAGGCCGCAATGATCAGGGACCACAAAGACGTTGGTGGAGCAAGAAAGGACATCTTTCTTAGTTTCGACGCAGCAAGGCACGTGGCCTATCATGTTCCATGATGATTATGTCCATTATTTAGTTTTTATGAAATTAATTCTGTCAACATTTTTCGTTTTTGTCTTGATTCTAGGAAACAATGCTTTGCAATTGCCGCTGTGTTAATTGAGCATTTTGATGGGAAATTTTAAATATTTTTCTCCCTGACAATTGTTTTGTAACGGATGTTTACCATTGGGATGACCTCGGGGACTATTTTTTTTTTTGTATTTAGTTCTATCGATTTCGAACATACAAACGTTGTTGGGTGGAAGCGACATACATAAGTACCAAAATATCAGCGTTTCTTTTTGTCGTGTTGTGATATAACTGCAGTATATAAGAAAGTATACTCTTCAGACTGTACAAGCTAAATACGGAACAACGCAGGAAATACTTAACTAATTGACAGAGATCGCAGATTCGCGTGAAGTAGCTAAAGGTGCATCAGACTGTCGCATGAAGCAACTCTGTTATAATTGAAATATTAAAAATAATTTAAAATGTGTTACTCAACAAATTTACTCCTTTAGTTAGCTATTAACGAGTCTTAATTTATTTTCGAAAAAGATGCATTTCACCAATTACATTTATTTAAAAGTCGCATCATAATGAACTCTCAATAACGACTTTATTCATAATGCCAGGATTTTACGAACTGGGTCAATTAACACAGTGACAAAGAATTTATGAAATCTCTTGGATTGTGTGAAATTTCTTTATCCTTCATATGTAATTTTTAGTTTAGGTAAGGATGGTTGTAAGGATTAAATAACAACAGGTAGCATGAGTATTACAATCCCTTGAATACAACAGACTGGCCATCCCCGTGTTAAAAACGGTAACATGTGGAAGAGAACAATCACCAGATCGCCACTGTCGATTGGAAACGACTGCTAGATGGAAGTACAGTTGCTAAATGCAATTTAAATAAGAGTTATAACGTTACTACTTTTGCAATCGCTAGATGGCAGCTTAGTGAAATTGAGAAAAGTTGTTGCCTTCAAAGCCTATAAGGCTGATCAATCTGTTATATATATGTGTGATCTGGGGTACAACCTATTCATTAATGAAATGGAGTGAAACGGACCGTGTGGAAGGACGCAATATTACAAGAGGAAATAGGAGGAGAAATATTGGTAATTAACCATATCACGTAGTTGAGTTACATTTTTAAGTCGTTAGCTTTTAACATATGCCAGTTACGAATTAACTTAAGTGTTTTACGGCATTATGGAAGTAAAGGGGTTATGGGTGGAGACTAAAACTATTATTTTATTATTTTCCTTCTTTCCCTCTTTTCATGTACTTCTACTTTAATTGAACTTTTGTATAAACACATATTTAGGCCTATATATTTTAATTTTGCTTAACTATATTGGAACCACCGGGAATCGATCCTGGAATCTTTTGTTTTCATAATATTGAGTCGTTCTTAATTGTTAACGATAACATAGGTGATAATGAAGTGAGGCGACTATCATTATTTTGCTAAGTAACAATAGTTGTTAAATTATTCAGTTCTTGATTAACTAAAACATCTTCAAACTTTGCAATTGAAATCACAAACACAATATTTTCGCTTTTTTTTTTTTTTTCATAAAGTATTGCTGAGTTTAAGAAGAAAATTTCTAGTTGGCTTATTACCAGATCTTTTTAAGATATACAGTACGTGACTATTTCATTATGATTTTAATGATCTATATACATTTCATTTTTTAAAATTGCCTATAACATTATTAATAGTGCCCAAAGACTGTAATCCAAATAGAAATAAAAGTTGAAATGTCTTTTCATTACTAAAGACAAACTTCGACGAAAACTATCACTCAGTGCTTGTTAGTCTTTGTTCACACTGCTCAAAATTTAACACCAATACGTACCTACAATGAAATTTAACACATTTTGTTCAGTATACACATAGCCTGTATAAATGATTTAATACAACAAAGTGACTGCTGCTCTCTTTCAGTCACTACACATATCGATCACTAGACATTGGATTTATATACTTACTTACTTACTTACAAATGGCTTTTGAGGAACCCGAAGGTTCATTGCCGCCCTCACATAAGCCCGCCATCGGTCCCTATCCTGTGCAAGATTAAGCCAGTCTCTATCATCATATCCCACCTCCCTCAAATCAATTTTAATATTATCCTCCCATCTACGTCTCGGCCTCCCTAAAGGTCTTTTTCCCTCCGGTCTCCCAACTAACACTCTATATGCATTTCTGGATTCGCCCATACGTGCTACATGCCCTGCCCATCTCACACGTCTGGATTTCAAGTTCCTAATTATGTCAGGTGAAGAATACAATGCGTGCAGTTCTGTGTTGTGTAACTTTCTCCATTCTCCTGTAACTTCATCCCGCTTAGCCCCAAATATTTTCCTAAGCACCTTATTCTCAAACACCCTTAACCTATGTTCCTCTCTCAGAGTGAGAGTCCAAGTTTCACAGCCATATAGAAGAACCGGTAATATAACTGTTTTATAAATTCTAACTTTCAGATTTTTGGAGAGCAGACTGGATGATAAGAGCTTCTCAACCGAATAACAACACGCATTTCCCATATTTATTCTGCGTTTAATTTCCTCCCGAGTGTCATTTATATTTGTTACTGTTGCTCCAAGATATTTGAATTTTTCCACCTCTTCGAAGGATAAATCTCCAATATTTATATTTCCATTTCGTACAATATTCCCGTCACGAGACATAATCATATACTTTGTCTTTTCGGGATTTACTTCCAAACCGATCGCTTTACTTGCTCCAAGTAAAATTTCCGTATTTCCCTAACCGTTTGTGTATTTTCTCCTAACATATTCACGTCATCCGCATAGACAAGAAGCTGATGTAGCCCGTTCAATTCCAAACCCTGCCTGTTATCCTGAACTTTCCTAATGGCATATTCTAAAGCAAAGTTAAAAAGTAAAGGTGATAGTGCATCTCCCTGCTTTACCCGCAGTGAATTGGAAAAGCATCAGATAGAAACTGACCTATACGGACTCTGCTGTATGTTTCACTGAGACACATTTTAATTAATCGAACTAGTTTCTTGGGAATACTAGATTCAATAAGAATATCATATAATACTTCCCTCTTAACCGAGTCATATGCCTTTTTGAAATCTATGAATAACTGATGTACTGTACCCTTATACTCTCATTTTTTCTCCATTATCTGCCGAATACAAAAAATCTGATCAATAGTCGATCTATTACGCCGAAAACCGCACTGATGATCCCCAATAATTTCATCTACGTACGGAGTTAATCTCCTCTAAAGAATATTGGACAAAATTTTGTACGACATCAACAAAAGTGATATTCCTCGAAAGTTACCACAGTTGGTTTTGTCCCCCTTTTTAAAAATAGGTACAATTGTGGACTCCTTCCATTGATCTGGTACAATTTCCTTTTCCCAAATAGCAAGTACAAGTTTATAAATTTCGCTATATAATGCATTCCCACCCTCTTGTATTAATTCTGCTGGAATTTGATCGATACCTGGAGACTTGTACTTTTTCAGATTTTCTATCGCAATTTCGACTTCTGAAAGCGTGGGTTCGGGTATAAATGGCTCAGCAGTTTGTATTTCAATATCGTCCCGATCATTTATATTTGGCCTATGTACATTTAGTAGTTGCGCAAAATAGTTTTTCCATCTGTTTAGGATTGATGGAGAGTCTGCAAGCAAGTCACCATTCTCATCCTTGATCACGTTTACCCTTGGCTGATATCCGTTCTTAAATTCCTTTATACCCTTATATAAATCTCGAATGTTTTTATTCTTACTATTTGTTTCTACCTCATTCAGTTTTTCCTTCAAGTAACCTCTCTTTTTATTCCTAAGTGTACGACTTGCTTCCCGTCTTTCATTGAAATAATTATCTCTCTTCTCTTCAACTGGATCCTGTAAGAATTTCAATTTTGCCTGTTTCCTTCTTTCTACTACCATGCAACAATCTTCATCAAACCACGGTTTCTTTTTCTTAGTTTCATAATAACCTATGCTCTGCTCAGCTGCAATTTTGATACTATCTCTGATATTTTCCCACACGCTATTAACATCTAATTCTTTCTCAACTTCGTCGGAACTTTCTAAAGTGACAAACCTATTCGAAATTTCGACCTGATAATTTTGCTTAGCTTCCTCGTCCTTTAATTTCAAAATATTGAATTTAGTAATATTAACTTGTTGCTCTACTCGCTTGGCTACTGATAATCTTTCTCTTAATTCTCCAATCACCAAATAATGGTCAGAATTACAGTCTGCACCCCTGAAAGTTCGAATATCTACTATACTAGTATGTCTCCGTTTATCTATCAAGATGTGATCTATTTGGTTGTGTGTCAATCCATCTGGAGAAGTCCAAGTATATTTATGTATATTCTTATGGGGGAATGTTGTACTTTTGACAATTAAATTTTTCGATGTGGCAAAGTTGACTAATCTAACTCCATTGTCACTACTAATTGCGTGTAGGCTCTCTTTTCCAATAGTTGGTCTAAAAATATCCTCCCATCCTACTTTAGCGTTGAAATCCCCCAATAAAATTGTCATATGATATCTAGGGAACTGATCAAAAGTATGTTCCAATTCCTCATAGAAGCTATCCTTTATATAGTCGTCTTTCTCTTCTGTAGGGGCGCGAGCATTTATAACCATGATGCCGCACCATCTACCCTTAAGTACTAAATATGATAACCTGTCACTGATAAATTCGACCTTTTTTACTGCTGATTTTATTCTTTTATGTACAAAGAATCCTGTTCCTAATTGGTGATTATTGTTTCCTTCCCCATAATACAACAAGTAATCTCCTATTTGTGATATGCCATTCCCATCTAACCTAACCTCTTGTACTCCCACAAAGTCTATTCTATATCTAGCTAGTTCTTTTGCTACTAATGTTACCCCTCCTGTTCTATAAAGACTAGTTACGTTCCAAGTGCCAAATCTCAAAACCTTATTCCTTTGCTGTGGTCGTGCCAGAGAATCAGTCCTATTCCGAGGCTTACTGTAGGAATTCGTAACAAGCTGTTTTTTACGGTGATGGGTTGTTAGCCCTTCGCCCAACCCCCAAGCTGGAGGACCACCCCTTATCGGCTGTCCACGACTGCTTATTCAATATATTCGCAGCTACCCTCCATATCTGGAGGCCGTCTCCTCTATCCGCAACCTGAGGACGCGCCATGCCGTGGTGATAGGGACCCACCATACATGGGGATTTATATACACATGTTGAAAATGGCACCGAACACACTGGAGTAGATGTGTGGTGTTTATTAGAAGGGTATTTAGGCCTGCTCGTCAAGACTACGAAATCTTGCAAAATATAGATTATACATAGAGTAAACTGTGCCCTGATGTGTAAATGATATATATATATATATATATATATATATATATATATATATGTTTTTCAAAATTTACTGTTTATTTTATTAACCTAACTAGCTAAAACCACCCGGCGTTGCACGGGTTTTCCTTTCTGCTTCTGTTTTTAATTAAACTGCTTATAACATTTTCGGAAATCTCGGAAACCTAACTATAGACAACCAAAACGAATTGCCTTTACTAATCTAAGTTTTGTTCTTTATTTAACGTCACTTACATAAATTGATGAACTCCTTAGCGAAATGCCTGCCAGCGTTAACTCAATTTAAAACAGTTGTAAATCAGGCACCGAAAAGAAAACATGTCATCATGTGCCTGACGTTCAAGGTTTTTTTATGTATATATTTGTTTTTATTTATTTATTTATTCTGATGTAGTTAAGGCCATTAGGCCTTCTCTTCAACACCGCCAGAAATACAAATAAAATAATAGAAAAATCGAACTACGAACAAAGTAAAACCCAACAATAATATGATTCCTTTTCCTCTTTCTGATCAGTTTCAGCATCGAATCAATATGTACATATATAATTTAATTTATATTGGAAGATTTTTTACCCCCGGGACCGCTATACACCCACTTATATCATACCCAGTTTTTTTTAAATATGACTTGGAAAATTATATTTCACAAATTCAGAACATATTATATTAATTCTTATTTTATACACAGAATACAGATACAATATAAACTTGCAATAAGTCATTTTTTTACATAAAGACTAATATTCTGAGAGACGTATAGGTTTGACGGTATTTTAGAAATTAAGAGATTGTTATTTCCACAACCCATAACATACTACATTTGCAACGTGATTATACAGATAAAAATTCGCAGTAACATATTTTCGGACGTGAACAACAATATTTTGAGAGACGTATACTTTAGAATTAATACAATGCTATTGTCAGTCGGCTTATGTACATTCACATACTACATTAGCAACATGACAGAAATATCATTGAATTGCTTTTTGATATGTGTAAAATATTTTTCCCCCACTCCTTTGTACAAAATATAGTCGAGGATGTGAAAAACACGCAGTTTTTAAGTAAATGTCTGCAATTTTGAGGTACTGTCCTTGAGCTTCATTTTAATATGGTCATTACAAATCCTAATCGCACTGAATTTCAGTTGCATGAAATAGAATGGGTACCATAGCAATACGTGAGATAAAAACATCTTCTCCTTTAGTTTTTCCAGTTAATATTGCGACTTTATTACGTTTCGCATGGGTTCTTCACACCAATTCATGTTGGTGCATAATTTTTGTGGGTTAATATTTCGCAGTAGTACGTCTGGTTATTCAATATTAAGTAAATTATGTGGTAGCAATCCTTGTAGTTTGAAAGAATTCTAGAATTCAGTTGGATAAAAAACAGCCTGCTCACTATCTACAACAGCATCGAGAAATTCATAATAAGGTCATGGACTGCGTAAAGATATTTATTGTACGAATTATCTAGTTTTAGCCTTCATGATGTTTACCAACAATGTTATTCGTGTTATAATTTCCATGGCCTTGTGAAAGTCGATGTTGAATACAAAAGACAATAATAAAAAAACAATTGACTATAGAAGATAGCATTTTAATATTACATGTTTGATCGTATTTATTTCTATTTTTTATACTGTATTTTAATTAATTTAAGGTCCATTTGTACAATTTTAATATAGCCTATGTTTTTCTCCTGGTTATGAAGGTTAAATGTGCAAACTTTGGCACATATCGGTCAAAGCGTGTAGATTTGTATAGAGAACATACATACCCACATTCTCTTTTACCATATATATTAAGATATCAGTATAATTGTATGGTAACTTTGTTTGAGACAGCATAAATAAAATACTACGGGCATATTATTTATGTAGTAAAACTCCCTTTATGGCGGAATAATGTAAATAAATTATCAAAATAAAAAAAAAAGGAGTTGAGCTCAAGTTCGAACCTGTGACCCCTTACACTATAATCACTCATCTTACCACTACGCTACAGAAAGCTATGTATTGAAGTGCTTGAATTTAAGTATTATGAATGTTTTACATTTGCTGTCTATTATGTTTGATTTTGAATTTATAAAAACTAAACAACTATGTGTTTTATGTCATTTTGTATTGTATATTATTGCCCATGATACATTCAATCAAGAGATCGTACCTCATTTACGTAGTTTTAATTTAATATTATTTTATTTCATATTCTAATAACAATATGGCCGCTTTTACAACGAAAGAAGACGTGGCTGGATGACGTCAATAAAAACAATTGATTGTAGAAGAGGCCATTTTAATATCATAAAGGCCTTTTTACGTTCTAATTTGTATTGTTTTCAATAATTTAACGTCCATCTGTCCAATTTTAATGTAGCCTATGTTCTTCTCTGGGTTATGCAAACTTTGGCAAATATCGGTCAAAGTGTGTAGATTTGTAATGAGTACATACATACATATATACATACATAGCCAAATTGACTTTTATATATAAGATGTCTACAGTTTTTTTTACTGTGATTCACTGTATTTGTAGTACCAGAAAAAAGTAATGTCTCGAGTCTTCATGGCAGTCCTCCCCTATGTAGGTAACAAGTTTCGCTACACTGTCCACAAGTACAATGCGTTCGTAGCTCGGCCGGACCGTTCCGCGGCGACCTTGGACTGTGTGAAGATAGGCGCGCCTGCCGCCAGAGTAGCGCTGTAGCTACCGCTGATGCGCCAGTCAGTCGAGTTGGATCTGTCGTAAGGGAAAGACGTCTGTGCGCGTGTTGTGAGTAAAATAGTGTTGTCTCGTGGTGATAAAGTGTCTATTAATAATGGTTGAGCACACTTTAGAACAACGTGTTTTTCTCTATGATGCGTGTATGAAATACTCTTCAGCAAGAAGGTGTCGAAGAGAATTTGAACATCGGTTTGCAGGTGTTCGAATTCCTAGCAGGTCAACTATTCATTACCTTCTCAATAAAGTCAGACATACAGGATCTTTTTTGAATAAGAAACGTGTTCACCAACGCCGTGTACTGACAGAAGAGAAGCTTGATGAAGTAGGGGCCCGAAAATCACTGCGACATTTAGCACAAGAGATTAACATTTCCAAGACGTCAGCTTTTGTGGCAACGAAACTTCTGAAACTTAAGCCGTACAGGGCAACTGTAGTTCATGCTTTACAACCACAATATCCTGTAAGTAGAGTTAATTATTGCAATTGGTTTGTGCAGTCCGTTCATAATGGCGACGTGGACCCACTTTTAACGTTCTTCACTGATAAAGCGTGGTTTCATCTTCACGGTCACGTTTTTACTCAGAACAATAGATACTGGGCTACCGAAAATCCCCATGTTATTCATGAAGTTCCTCACTACGTTGCGAAGGTTGGGATTTGGTGTGCACCGAATGCGAGTAGAATTGTCGGTCCCATATTTTTCGACATAACCGTTGATTCACACGTTATGTAACTTCAATTTTGAACAATTTTTTTCCGCAACTAACAATAAATTAACGATTGAGAGGCTGGTTTCAGCAGGATTCAGCTACAGCGCACACCGCTGCGAATTCTATGCATGAATTGCGAAGTGTGTTTGGTGACAGATTAATTAGTCGAGGATTGTGGCCAACTCGTTCCCCTGACCTATCTCCATGCGGTTTTTATTTATGAGGAACGTTAAAGAATAAAGTGTACGCATCAAATACGCACACGTTACAAGAATTGAAGGACAACATCACGAGAGAAATACAGGCAATCAGTCAACATGAACTTTTGCGAGTGAACCAGAATTGTTTTCGGAGATATAGGGAATGTGTTCGAGTTGAAGATCATCATTTTCAAATCTGTTGGTGATGCAGGTAAGCCTAATGTTAGTAGAGTAGTTCGTGTTCTGTATCCATGACTTGCCGGTCGTTTAAGTGTAACTCTGGCGGCAGACGCGCCAATGTTCAACCAGTTCAAGGCCGCCGCGGAACGGTCCGGCCGAGCTACGAATGCACTGTAGTACTGGGTGTTCCTTTCAAAGTGTGTCATGACGTCACTGTTGTCGGGTCACCGATTTGAAGCGAGTTTCATATATGTAAGAGAAATTGCCTATTATTTAAGGCGTTCTTCAATCTGAACTTGAGAACGTGTAGGGTATAACTTGAACGTCGTAGCAACAGATGGCGGTCTGTACGGTCTGTGTGCTACCATAACCTCTTTCGAACTGTGTTTTGCGCCGGCAAGTCGTACGCAGGGTATTTGTTATCATCGGTTGCGTACGGTAACATTCCACAACACAAATCAAATGCTCCGTGTCCATGTTGACCGTCGAAGTTAATGTCAACAAATACGTTAGTAATCGTCTTAACCCTCTCCCCATATCCCGACAGTATTTCCAAACAGTTCACATTCCTACCACTACCGGCGTTACCGTACGTATCGGCACGTACTCTTCAGAATGAACGCCGTACTTGCTAGCCAGCTTCTCTGCCTCTTAGGTTATACACCTGAGCTGCGGAAGTATAGGAAAATTGAATTCTCTAGGCTCATCAGCTAGCCACATGACGGCATACAGCGAGCCAAGACACATTTTGAACTGAACACCCAGTATAAGTTATCCTACGTACTGTATAACCTAGAGCAGTGGTCGTCAACTCGATGCCCTGTGACGTCATCTTAGGAAGCTCTAAAGCCCGCTGCGCTCGTGTTTCGCTGCCGCGGGCACAGCGGAGGCTTACGATGGTGGCTGCTTTTTCATGATAATAAATGTTTCTCATATTGATCAAATTAAACTTAAAGTAAGTGAATACCTAATACTGGTATTTACACTTATGAAAGCAAATTGGTTGATAAGTTAGGGATGAAATGAAAGCTGAATAAAACTAAATACTATACTGCATTTTAAATTTCTACCTTTTCTTGTCATTTTGTTCATGCATGATCATTAGTAAAAATATTTCCTGAACTTCTGTAATGCTAATTTTACGAGATTTTTTAGCCTCTTTATTGCGTACTGATGGCTCAATATTATGCACTATGATCTGGGCAGTGCATGAACTGAGAAAATTTTGTACATTGTAGTCAGATGAATTAGCTAGTTTTATGGTGGGATGTACTTATTTTCATTAAAGAAAACAATGTTCGTATGTGTATGTGGATCCGAACATGCACAGTCTGTCGAAAGCAGCTGATGAAGCCTGAGAAACCTGACGAATGGAAAATGTGAATAAAAATCACACAGTCTTTTTCCCGCTTTTATACAGTACGTTTATCACCTTCAGTTCATTGTCACACTATCAGTCGTCATTTCTAGCTGAAGCTGAGCAGAAGCACAATCTATATCCACAGTAGATGGGTCTATGATAGAGATAGGGCAAAATAACACAACAGTACTTTCGAAATAGTTCCGAGAAAATAACAGTTTCAGAAAAAGAACTATAGGTCGGAACACTCTATTCCAAAATAACAGTAGGAGTTTGACAGAATCTTTCTCATAGGAACCGTCCCACTTTCTTGTCTGGAACACTCTAGATACTTTCTCAGAGACCATAGCAGTTCCAACCTAAATGTTCTATTTGGGTGTACAATAGTTCCTTCAGAATTGAGTATGTTGGAAGGAGAGCGAATGTTTTTACTACAATGAATTTGCAGGGCGCGTTTCAATATTAAATAATCGATCTGATTGGCGAATCAGCTTCAGTTACATTGTTTGCTATTAATATAGCAATAAGAGTGAAAAGAAAAGAAAATTGTGAGATTGTGCCTATTATTATTATTATTATTATTATTATTATTATTATTATTATTATTATTATTACTATTATTATTATTATTATTATTATTATTATTATTATTATTATTATTATTATTTCAAAGTCACTGTTTTACTATATAAAATGAAACAAATTACACAAATTTATATACCGCACTGTATTGTGTTATAAAAGTTGTATATTGTAACATATCTGCCTTCGGAAGGATACACTGGAAGGAATGGTGAACGGGAGAAGAGTTTGGGGCAGAAGAAGATATCAAATGATAGACGACATTAAGATATATGGATCATATGCGGAGACTAAGAGGAAGGCAGAAAATAGAAAGGCTGGATTTGCAGTGAAATACCTGCAGAACACTATGAATGAATGACTACAGTAACAACAGTGCAAATGTAGCCCAACTAATCCCAATGTTTATTATAAATAAATTAAGAAGCTTTAATAGAGACTAATATCACGTAGTAGTAATATCCCTTATTTAAAAGGAGGAATGATCAAATTATTGCGATATTTTATGGTTTGTACCAATTACTGTTACACCTGACTGTAACAGCTGTCGTGGTTCGAATTGCATTATGGTCTAAGATTTTTTAAAACGGAACTAGTTCCAAAACAATATAAAATTTTGGTGATTATTACGTTATGTCAGACGCTTGCTGTTATTTCTGAACTGTTCTTTGAAACTAGTACTTTCTTGGAAACGAAACTCTTGGAAAATTTCCAGAAAAAGAGCGATTTTTCACAACGCTAGGCTATGAAAATCTTGAAATCTGACATCATTCGTTCAACTCTTGTAACTGTGAATGAAATTCCTGACGACTGTTACTGTAAGTCATAGCCTACTACTTCCATTCAACATTGCAGCTAGCTTCTGCCAAGAGCCGCTAATGAACGGAAGATAGGGTTGTATAATTCCGAGCACGAGGTAATGCACGCTTGCCCCTCACGGAAGCAGTGCTGAGCGCCCATGCCCGTTTTCAGTCGAGTTGACGATCACTGACCTAGAGAGATGCAGATCAGCGCTTACAACCGGTTTATATTCGACCGGTCGGAGAGCAAACGGCGTGGTTGAACATCCGACCGAATATCCAACTTTCAAGCGGTTGGTCCTAATGTTTTGCAGGGTAGACAGAATACCAGGCGCACGTCACTATACAAGAACTCTGATGATATTTTCTGACTACACAAATGGAGTAGCAATTTAATAAAACTTACACTTTTCCTAATTAAAAAAAAGTGTTAGTTTGAAATAGGTCTATAATTGATTGGACACTTTGGTACTTTTATCTTCATAACTAATTTATAAATCAACTAATGGACACCGGTAACAACAAACAGTGCCGAATTTAGACCTAGGGCGGCATTTTCTTTCTCTCTTTCTCCTCAGTTTCTCTTTCCGTTTCTCTTTCCTTTTCTTTTTAATTTTCAATTTACAGTGAAATTTGTTTTTAAAACACTTGTTCGTAAATCTTTTCTGAAGTTTCTTCTTGAACACCTTGTGGAAGTCGGATATTGTTTTGTTATCACATTGTAATGGTCGTGGTGAGAGTAAAAGGAAAATGTGTAGCTGCATAGTTACTGTGTATTGTAATACAGATATCACGTTATTATACAATGAAACTCCTTAAATTTAACTTCTTATGTAAACAAGAATGCATTATTGACAATCAAATTGGATGTGTGTTTATTTATCGCTGTGAATAGTAACCACAACTTTGTTACATTTCCTGTATTATAATATATCAACAATACTATTTAATCACTTTACAGTATGAGCACTATATAATTCAATATGAAAGGTTTATTCCGCAAAGAGTTTTCATTTTTCAATTTACTTTATACTTCCTATGAAGATAAGAAATACTCGTAATAATTATACTACCATCAAAACCTATTATCAAAAATAAACCACAGTCTACTTTTCACTAATCAATTTTGTTTCAACAATGAATAAGTTTGAATATGTTTCTTTGCATCGAGTGTGAGATGCTTCATAAGATCGACTTTGACGACATCATCAATGCTTCCTCTGTGAAGGAAGTGCGAAGGAAATCTTTATAATTCACAAGTAAGATGCACATATTTTGATTCCAGTAATTTGTTTTCTGAATTGTAGCATTTCATTTAAAAATAATATAAACTAAACATAACCTGTATAATAGCTGCTCATAAACTGTTTGTGAAAGTTGGGAGGCGGCACTACATGTAAATACGGAAATGAAAACAAAGGAACTAAGTGTAATGCGCATTTTAAATCTAACATGTAAACAAATGCAAGAATAAAATAAAGTACAATTACTTACAAAATATAAAAGGAAATAAGTATAAACTTACTATTGTAACCTTCATACTTGAAACTCAAAATGCATAGGCTACCTCTAAAAGAGTAGTTGTTAATATAACCTATGACTTTTTAAATAATTATAAGTGGATGTATTATTATTTCATTAATAAATGATTTTTAAGGAGATAAAAGAAAGCAGTTTCAAGCTATAATGATTGTAGCTTCATTATGCATGCTGTTGCTTCTGACGATACCTAACTGCAATATCTGGATTGCTGAATGAATGAATGAATGAATGAATGAATGAATGAATGAATGAATGAGGAGAGAGGAGGAAATATCAATTGATAGGTACATGATGATAATCGCGTTCTTGTAACGATTCTTGCAACTCCTGGATGACTCAATGTCGTCTGCCTTTCATGATCCAGAGCCGTCCACCCAAGAAAGACTTGGACATTCGTTAAACCAAACACTGGACCACTCCGCGAGGCGAAAGAACTTTGCATGCTGTCTATAGCGCTAGGCGTTCTGTAGCAATATAATATCATTTCCATTTTTCGTAACCGGTTGTGCACGACTCTAATATAAGCGCTCTTTTTTCTGCACATACGTAATGCATTGTATCTGGAAATAATGCAATTAAGCAGCTATTTCTTTTTTATGCAACTGTACACTCATAAAACGATAAATGAGCAGTCTGGTTTCTCCGGAATTAAAGTTCAACCGTACAGCTGTGGTTATATTTTCATATGGACTTTCAATTTGTATTTAGAACTTGTTTTTACTCTCGACGAGATTTTAACTTTGATAAAAGAACTTATTCTATTGAAGTACATCTCTGTAGAACAATAATGCCTAATACTTAAATTATTATAATGTAATGAAATAAATATTATGTTATTTTGAAGTGACAATGCCAATTTTATTTTAAACTACATTAATAGCCTTTGGTAGAACTTTCCTTATCGAATGATTTTGACTGCTGTGATGTATCGACAAACATATGAGTTTCTTGTTAGTGCGATTTTCATTTTAATCTGTGTTGTTTTGGAGAGTGGTTGGATCTAATCATAGGTGAGGGGGGGGGGTGAATCCTATGAAGTAGGACTTGTTTTACACAGCACGTACGGTTAGAAAAACCGCGCATTGGATTTAGGAGAAAATTCTGATAATATATACATCTGTATGTATAATATTGCTCAATAAATCCATCTATCTAGAGATTATTCCCTAATGCGTTTTCGATGTTCAAACGCCATGAGGATAAGCATTTTTAATTAGTTATATTTTGTCCACCGTTCATGAAGTTTTAAAATTATTTTAGAAATTCCAATAATTACATTAACTAATCTCTTTATGCACATTTTGTTTCAATTTTTTTATTTTATATTCCATCGCTAACGTTTTCATATGATTAATATTTTGCAATAATGTCAGTTGTTAAAAATACAAAATAAACTATAATTTTCATTGAAAGAAATTAGTTAGATTCTGTAAATTATTATGGAATGTATGACGAATTTATTTAACTCGAACGCTTAAAATATTTTGTCTCCATTCCCCTCATTCATTAATTATAGAGTGGAACACATAGTGATAGCGCTAATCATATTATTACAGATGACAATTATAAATTATTGTTCTGGTCTGTTTCAATTTTACAATAGCCTATGCTTCCGCGAGTATTAAAAATTAGTGTACCTTTCTTACTGTAGTACAAGAAATCGCTGACAGAAGAGGTGATTAGAGTCCATATTGAATGGACATCCAAAAACAGCCCTCTTCAGGGCTACCTACATAATTTTCCCAAAATGTATTCAAGAAGCATACAATTATGAGTAACATGGATTAAAATGCAAGTAGTGATAATAAGATAAATAATAGTAATGATGATGATGATGATGATGCTAATAATAATAATAATAATAATAATAATAATAATACAGTATATAGTCACTGTAGGGGATTTGACACGGAATATTTTCTTGGCAGGTTAACGCGCTATCATTCAGCTATCAAGGAGATAAAAAATGCATAAATAGTGCATAATGTTGAAGTTGGTTTGAATATATTTCAAGCTACAAGCATTTACATAAATGAAGTAGCTTCTCAACCTTCTAAATTTAGATTACGATGCATAATCTTGTATATATTTGATGCGTTCAGAACCATAGTGGGCCAAGCGCTATTTACTAAAACAGTAGAAAACAAGGTTAAAATGAAGCTATTATGCTACCTTTATTCAATAGAAACATATAGCAAGTAATATAAAATATACACATTAGAACTCAATGATATATCAATCTTCATTAATCCATGGTATTCACTTACTGTAACTTTAACCCTTGCTTTCTCCGTTTCTAATAAATGCCGCTTGGCCCACTATGGCTCTGAATCCTTCAATTACATTGTCCTGTTTTATATGTAACTTATGCTTAATTTATACCAGCAAGTGTACCGTTTGGCGCTCAGCTAAAAAAACACAGCCGACAACCTTAATTTCCGTGGCTGTACGTGTATTATCTTTTACTTGTAGGTATATATGAAAACTTCGTTAATCAAGATTTGGAAATATAATTTATAAATAAAATCTGTCTCCTCAGATCACAGTAGAACCTCCGTATCTATATAAGTTAAGATATAAGACAATATGTTGCTTTCAAGCCAATTACTGAATAATTCCTCAAATCTGTTTCCAGAAATATTTGTAAAACCTTAAAATCCAAATGAAACACACTACGTGTTGGTACAATTTCCAGAAACTTTCGTTATTATTTGTATTGCCATTGTGATTATCATTTGAATGCATTGTCATTGTGACATTTCTTGTGGTTGTTCCATTCAATTTGTGGACAAATCATGACATGTTTTTATTCCTAAATACTAATTGGTTGTCGGTCAAGAGTGATTTTGAATCCGGTTAGTGGTTTTAATCATTGTGATATGTTTATAATAATGATCGCAAGCCTTCAGCTTTATTGATTCGTTGTATATTGGAACTACATAAAATAGAGGAAATTGAGAAATTCATAAACAAATATAATGCAAAGGAAAGTAGAAAGTAAAATGAAATCTATAAATGTAGTAGAGACGAGCGTTTAGAAAGGATAAAACACCTACACTGTAAAATGTCGTTCGTACGTTTTGTATACGTATTTGGTAGTTATGCATAAGCAAGTGAAAGTTTATTAATAGTACAATTTGATCTCTCTTCCAGTCTCCATGAGCCGCATGTCATTGTTCCTCTGAAGATAACTGATGGGGATCTCATTCGCAAGTTGTTAGGAAGTGTTAATTTGTTGATATCTACTGGATTAGTTACCTTCACTTAAACTTAATAATTATTAGTTCTAGGGCATCATTGCTTTTGGCTTGAGATTATGTCAAATGTCACTATATAGGCCTACTTATAATATGTAACTGTTTCTGTTTAGAAAAAGAGATATCAGTAATAAGTCCCTACTGCTATTTTAGGAAGGGGTTTGTGTTGTGCGAGCACGGAAAGAAAATAGCTGAATATGAATTCGGTACAAATAATTGTATTTTATGTAACAAATTTTAATGTAAAATTTTGAAGAAAATAATGTATATATATATATAACACGGATTTGTTACTGTGCACAGTATATAGGCCTATATATATATATATATATATATATACATACTGTGCACAGTAACAAATCTGTCTTACTTGTGGCTTATTTATTGTCTTTAGAGCTCTTACAATGAATGAACAATTTGTTTTGAAAAGCATGAAGTCAGTAACTTCGATTGTTATTCAAACAGAGTTTGTATTTTGAACAATTCCGTTCCACAATGCTGAATGTCACTGGTACTAAAACGAAAGTATTGTACTTAATTGGTATATATAGAGGATTCCAAGTTAAGAAAAAATCATTGGTTTTATGGGCCTTGCCTAATACATTGTACAGTAGTGGCAAAAAAACCGGACCGACGGGATAATCAAAGTCCCCGAAATGAGCCACTGCGCATGCCACGCCCGCATTCACAAGATAGCGAGTAATCTATTGAAATTGTTGTAGTTTCGACTGCTGACGTAGCCCATTTCGAAAGCCATTAGAAAATAAGCTGGTAAAATTCATGTTCTGGGAATAATAATTTAATTAAGTCGTAAAATATCGCTGCAATCGAAAAGTATCGGGAATAAATTTGAATAAGGAACAAAAAAAAAGTTTCCTTTCCAGGCAGGATTCGAACCACGAAAGTCTTAGTTACCAGTATGTCGTGCTGTCACTGTGAACGCGGCTCTGAAATCAGCTACAAGGGTCGGTCCGTTTTTTTTGTCACTACTGTACAAGCTATGTGGAAGGTAGGCGTTTCTGTGGCAACTTGCCATTTCCTGGAATAGCCCCATATGTTCAATGCAAAACTTGCAATCCTCTATAGCACATTAAAAACTTGAAATCCTCTATAGAATATTAAAGTTACGTGTATTTTTGTTACCCTACATTACAGTCCTTATGTTACAAATTACTGAATAGCAAGGGGTTTTTTCTAAAACACTTTTAAATTAATGTTTTGTTGTCTCAGCAACCAAATTTTTCCCTGTTTTAGTAAAATGTTGCGAACGACAAATTTTGGACAAGGTATAGGGAATTAGACAGTGCCACATTGACGATTCAAGTCGGTTTATTGTTAAATATGTTCTCTTGAAGTATAGCTGATCAATTAAAAAAATTTGTAAGTTCGTTACAATATCAACGATTTCACTAGCAAGCTTATATTTTCTGTGCCGGGTCAATGTCCAAAATTTACTAATGTTCCGAAAAGGAAAAAAGACATAGTTTCCCTTTCAATATACATGGCAGTTTCCCGAGCAGGTAGCGTAAGAATGTCGTTGCAAATCCCTAAAAATCTTATAATATTGCTATGGATACTAAATATAGATTTTTGCAAGTGGCAAAGTACGAGTATTATTCCAAGCTGTTACAATATAGACTTACGAATGACTATATTCATGAATGTTGAAAAAAATCGCGTAAATCTATTTAAACGATAGCACCTATAATTTAAATCATTATAATATTAAGCTTCTCTTTGTATCACAGAAATGCCTTTTGTGCTACATGGTAAACGAAGTTTTGTGTTACTTGTATAAATAATGGCCAACACACATTTTGGTGTCTTCATTGTTAGATCTGTTCCTGAGTATATTCGACACGCTGATTATAAAAATGGCACCAGCTTTTCCCTATCGGCTCTAGTTCCTGAGATAGAGCATAAATGCCATATACCTCTATTCACTCTGTTGGTCGCCAAAATTCAAAATAGTTTATAGTATTACTGTTTTAATTAATCTCATTGTAGCATGAAAGAAACGCATTAAAATTATAATAAACGTTAAATACACTAAATCTACTTATTTGAAACGAAAAGCACGAGTTTATGATACAAATATTCCAGTCATTCGACACAGAAGGGGCTTCTTCTGTAGTAAGAATTTCGAGTGTGGGATCTGCCAGGACAATCCCGCATTATGTTCCAACGGTAATCTGCCATCATGTGTGCATTCCATCTTCCTTGGTATCTGCCTTCTATTGTTTTTATGTATTTGTGAAATCTTTCACCTTGTTCTTCTCTAAAGTCATCAAGGTTCTCTGGAAAGCAGATCTAAGTGAATGTGCAGAAAATTGACTTTAATGCTCACTTTACATCCAGGCCTGTTGAAATGAAAGAGTATATATCTTCTACTAATTTAGTATAGTTGCTTGCCTTCTTGTTGCCAAGGAAGTTTTCACAGGAAGAACAAATGAAGATCACTCACAATATTAGATTTCATTAATTTTGATTTTAAGAAATGTGGATCATTTATGATCTGTCTGATCGTGGATCATCGAAACTTTCTGCTTCAGATTTTTCCGTGGTAAGTCCAGGCAATTTATGCCTTTTGTATTCAAGACACGAACCATTTTATTCTCGCGCTATCAAAGGTGCATTTATTAAAATCTGTTCTCCAATTACAATACCTTCCCTTGGAGGCCAATCCTTTCTTATTCATGTTTGCACCTACTATCCCAAAGGCATAGAAAGTAAGGATATTCTATCTAGATACTTTGATGATTAAGAAGAGAATGAACCATCTTCTAGTCTACACAGATGCTCCTGGTATTTTATTTTTCCCAACACTAAAGAGAAGGCGTTGTACTCTTCTTTCATCGTGATGGAGTGACCGATTGGAATGCAGGCGTATTTGTTGCCATTGTTTAAAAGAACACATTTCAAACTACGTTTTGAACTGTCGATTAAAAAGAAGCCATTCACTTGGGGTAGCCTATATTCTGATACACCCATTTTCTTCAGAAGGTCTCCGAAGTCGCTGTAGAATACTATGCTTTTGTCTTCATTAAAAAAGAAATGGCAGAAAATCTCTTTCTCTCCTTCGATAAAATATAATTTTCATTTCAGGCTGAAGTACATTCTTTTCTTTTAGTCTGTAGACGAGCAATTCAGAAGACTCCTTGGAAAGATTTATTCCCTAATCAGGTCACTCAACTCGTTTTGGTCAAAGCGTTCATATATGACGCTGTTTGAAAATCACTGTAGCTGTCGTCTCTTTTCTCTACCTTGTGCTATGTCATACATACATACTCTGAGAGCTATGGTAACTGATGGAATAGTGGAATAGTAAAAGATGCGAGTACGGCAAATATCTCATATCTAAAGGTAGATCAGGATATGATTATTTTAATTGATTTCTGTGATATCAGCAATAAAAAAAGTAAGCCATAAAAATGATTTTTGGTTCCATGAAAAACATCCAGACATTACAGATAATTTTGTAACAAAACAGAATTGTAACATATTATATAATTATTACATAAATTCAACAATATTTACGAAACTAGAGCTGATACGGCCTAGCCAATGCCATTTTCTGAATCAGCGCATCAAAGAACCCCAAGAACAGGTCTAAAAACCAAGGCACCAGGAGAAAAGTTTTTTTTTTTTTTTTTTTTTTTTGCCTATGTATTAAATAATAATATTTTACTTGTATATATTTTGAGTAATGGAATGAATAACGAAAATATACAACGAACAGATATGCCATTGCTAATAAGATGAAAAAATAATAGTTATGAATGCTCAAAATTTGTGAGAAAGATTGTGTCATTTTGATCAGACCGATTTTTCTGTCGCTTTTAGGGCCTATATTATTTCGTTCCTCGCTCGATGATAAAAAATATTCAAGTACCTGAAACATATAAAACAATATTTTGAGAAGTGTATGTATTTATTATTGTTGTTATTATTATTATTATTATTATTATTATTATTATTATTATGATTATTATTATTATTATTATTATTACTATTATTACTATTACTATCAACATCACCATCATCATTGATAGAAAAACTGCTCTTTATATCTATTATTTATCAACCTCATAAAAGCTTATAACAGCATATCACTAAATAAATTATGGAAACTTTAAACGAATTAACTGTCATCATCAACCTTTCAGTAGTAGACTTAACGATCTTCAACCATCTCTTGTGAGGTCTTCCAATAAGTCTATTCCCTCGTGGTATGTAGTGAAGGTGGTCCAAATTTTGTTTCTGGGTCTGTACAATAGGTGTTAATTGCAATTCGTCTGCAATGTCAGTGTTCCTCTTGTGATCCAGGAGACAATAGTCATCTTCGTAAAATTCTCATTTCTACAGCTGTCAGCTATTAAAGTAAGATTAATAAAAGCAATGCAAAGGATTAATTTCAGAAATAAAAATTGGAAATGAAATAACAAAAGGTTTGAAACTAACAAGAAGACCAACACACGGATTCACTTAATCAATTAATAAATTTACTTATTTAATAGATTAAATTCTAGTGGCAGAGTTAAGACCATAAGTACTTCTATTCCACTCAACCAGTACATGAACAAAAGCAAATGTAAAAATGACAACAATACAGGAGCAATATAGCCTAAAATTAATAATAATAATAATAATAATAATAATAATAATAATAATAATAATAATAATAATAATAATAACAAAGAAGACAACAACAACAACAACAAAGATTTTTATTACAAACAAAAACTACATACAATAATAAGTATTTTAAAATACTATTGTAATACTGGTATATGAATATTCTTCAGAATTCGAAATTGATTACCAATATCATAGTCAAATAGCATACATATTGCACATTATTGTATAAATACAATATAACTGGTCACATCCGAAAAAGCAAGATGCTTGAGGTCAGGTGTGACCAATAATGAAATCTGGATAGAAGGAAATAATAGTAGTAGTAGTAATAATAATAGTAATAATAATAATAATAATAATAATAATAATCATCATCATAATCACAACTGTGATTAAACTGTTAAATGTAATTACACATAAAGTTTAAAAAGAATAAGAAAAAAAACAAAAAGAAACAAACTGTACCATAGCCTATACATAAACATACTAAGTTAGAAATACAACATTGTTAAAGTGACAAAAATAAATAAAGGATAAGAATTTACATGATTATAATTTTAAAAACAGTTCAAGCACTTGTTTTTTTTTAATAATGCATTGTTTAATAATTTTAGTTTAGGATTCCTTTTTATAAAATCATTATATAATCTTGGACCGTAATTAGAACTGTGTCTTAGACCTGCTTCAGTCTTACATTTTGGTTCAATGAGGAGAAGCGAAATATTGTATCTTCTTATGTTGTGGCCATGATCGGATGATATATATTTAGCTTGATATTTATGGTAGTGATTCAAAATAGTATACACATATATTTGCTTGTTATTTAAAACATTAAATTCTTTATATGTGAGATGAGTTGGATGATAAAGTTTTCTTCTTAAACATATTTTAATAATTATTTTATGTAATAATATTAATGGGCGAATGGTAGGCCTACTCTATGATAAATAATCCACCCCATCCTATAATTCCATACTGTATTATATACTGAACTAGGGCTAAAAATATTGTTCTGAATAATTTTACTGGCATAAAGCGACGCAGTTGAACAAATTTGAATAGAATGTTACGTAATTTAAGACATAGTACCGGTAGTTAATATAGAAATTCCATTTTAAGTTTTTATCGATGAAGATACCTAATTATTTCACATGGGTTGATGGGCATAGTTTAGGACAATTGCAATTATTATAGATATTTGTACAATTACTGCTATGAATTTTTAAATTATAGTTGTTTTCCACTGTAGGGAGGCTTGTTTTATTTAAAGAAAAGGAAATGAAAGTTGTTTTATCTATATTGAGTGCTAGCAGATTAAAATCCAATCATTTTTAATTGAACGTAAGCCAATATTAGCGTTGTTGAAAACATGTTTCCAGCAGTATCCAGTAAATATGACAGCGGTATCGTCTGCAAAGGAATAAATATTACCTTTAGTAATGTTAGCAACAAAGAATAACAAATCATTTATATAAATGCTGAACAACAAATAACCTAATACGGCTCCCTGAGTGATGCCGATATTGACAGTTTCTTTTTCACTTATCGCATTATTTACTTTCGTATGTTGATTCTACCGCATAAAAAAGATCGAAACAGGTCCAAGGCAATACCTGTAATCCCAATGTTTTCCAACTTTTTTAAAAGAATTTCATGACTAACAGTATCGAAAGCTTTCTTCAAATCTAAACATATACCCAAACATTTCTTTCCTTCATCTAAAACTTTAGTTATGTCAGATGTGACGGCTACTGTAGCATCTTCAGCACTCGCATTATTTCTAAAACCAAATTGAAATTCGGATAATGTCATATGTTTTTGCAAATAATTGTCGAGGCGCTTTTTAATGCATTTCTCAAAAATTTTGGCCAAGGTTGGTAATAGTGGTATAGGGCTATAATTGTTTAAATCTGATGTGTCACAAAATTTATGTAGAGGAATTAGAATAGCACATTTGTATTGTTCGGGAAAAACTCCTTGTGTAATACAAAGATTAAAAATAGTAGAAAGTGGTTTTGAAATGAAGTTACAGATTTTCTTTATCAAGGAATTCGAAATTCCGTTAATTCCAGGTGTTACGTTATTTTTTAGTTCATTAACTATAGAAATGAGGAGAAGCGAAGAATTAATTGAATTATGAAAGTCATAAGTTTCATATTCAGAGAAGTGTGACGATATTGAGTTAACAATTATATGAGCAATCCTTGAGAAATATTTATTAAATTCATTAGCAGTTTCATTGTTATTTGTTATGGGCAATTCGTTATGTGATGATTTACTTTTGATTGTGTCTGTAGCTTCATTAATAGTTTCCCAATTTTTTTTAGATCTTTATTACATATTCGAATTTTTTCTTCGTAATATATATCTCCTTAGCAACTCTTATAATTGTTGTCAAGATGTTTCTATATTTCTTATACGTATGCAATAATAAGTTAGAAGGTTCCTTTTTACTTTATAGGCCAATTTGTCTCACATTCGAGTTGATGTTTCAATACCATTAGTTATCCAAGGTTTAATTTTTCTGAAGTTAGAGGGATTAGAATTCTTTTTGATTACTGAAGATTGCTTAATATGATTAATCAAACTATCATAGAAGTAAGTAAAAGCATCTTTCGCTTTCTCAATATAATATACGGGATACCAAGATTCCAGTTTGAGACTATTTATTAACTTATCTGAATTAATGTGTGTTTTTGCTGCAGTAGAGAAATTTTGTGACTGTTGTTTAGGTTGGATATACAGAGCAGAAAATATACCGGTTTCAGTGAAATGGTCAGTTATTGAACTGCAATAAACACAAGTGTCAAGTTTCCAATTGTACGTTTAAAGAATATATGATCAACTCACGATCTTTCAGACTCACATCATCCTGTGGTTTCTTCAAGGAATTTAGTAAATCCGTACTCAGTATGTCCATGTATCTATTACTATCATTATCAATATCATTGTCTAAAATTTGAATTTTAATGTCTCCAACTAAGATATGGTTAGGGTATGACTTATGCTTTTGAAGATAGTTATCTAGACTAAATAAGAAATTGTTTTTATTTAAAAATTAGGTGATCTGTAGATAGCTGTTATAATAAATTCGATATTATTTACTATCAGATTTATGTGTAAGCTATTACATTCATTAATATCATCCATTAAAGATACTCTAAATAAATTATTTACACCATCACATTTATTATATTTGTTTACTTTTATGAACTTATTATAACCTTCTATGTCATTACCTACACCAATAACAAGCCATGTTTCAGTCAGAATAATTATATAGTATCAAATTTTATATCAAAATTTTGTAGCATAACGCAGAATTCCGAAAAGTTTTTATTTATACTACGGATATTCATATGAATTAATTTTAGATCAGCCGTAGTATTGCAAAGGTAATTAATACAAGTATTTAAATCTTCAAAAACATAAGTATTACTGTGAATCTCCCGGTGGATAGAAGAGGGTAGATCTTTTGTAGAGGCAAACCTGGATCGTCGCTTTCCTTCCTCGATTCTTCTTTGAAATGTTGCAGCCATAAATTCCGACTTGTCCTTTTCGTGAATTTGATGAGAATTGGCAGGGGTCGGTCTGGTTTCGATGGAAGTCCGTGAGCAATGCAATAATAATAATAATAATAATAATAATAATAATAATAATAATAATAATAATAATAATAATAATCACACCTCTTTCAAACTATACTTGAATGAGTGTTAAGAAATTAGAAAAACAAATGTCAACACATAGGTATATCAATAATTCGAAACACATGCACCTATACTCACTGAATTTCTCACATACAAGTATTACTGCCTCAAGATAATGATGACATGGAATGCATGACAAGAAAACTAAAGAAGAATAGGCTATTGCAAATAAGTATTTTCTGTAAATATAGAAGAAAAACAAATATTTATGCATTGGAGGAATGAAACAAATGACCATTGAGAAAAAGTAAAGCAGTGTACAGAATGAACTTAAGTATGAAAATTGATCAGTCTGGAAATATGTAATGTAACAGAAGTAAAACATAGCTACTTAAACAAGAAAACCTATAAACTCTGTAAATTATGTCTATTGCAACAAAATTATTGCAAGAGGCAGAATATAGTGTAGAACTATAATACAATACTTTGATATTCATTCATTCATTCATTCATTCATTCATTCATTCATTCATTCTATTCCATAGATCTTACATGAGCAATGAAACCTTAAGATGTGGAACAAGTCAACATTTTACAATATTACAATTACAATTTTTACAAATTTTTACAGTTTTACAATTCAGTAATTTTCTACAATTTTGTGCAATTTTTACAATATTTTGGCGAGATGTAGTGAGATGAGGTGAGGTCCGAGGATTCGCCAAAAATTACCCGGCATTTGCCTTTTGGTTAGAGAAAACCTCAGAAAAACCCAACCAGGTAATCAAATCAAAGGGGTTGATGCCGAGGACTCGCCATAGACCATCAGTCTTCAGTCCCACGGCTGGGGAAAACCTCGGAAGAAACCATTTAATGAGACTAAAGGGGGATCCAACCCAAGCCCGAACGCAGCTCCGAATCAGCAGCCCAGCGAGTCTGCCGACTGAGCTACATCGATGGTTCTACTAAAAATATACAATACATAGCCAATCAGATTATTAAATTTACAAACGCAAATGATCATTCATCAGTTGAGCTATATGTATAATTCAAAATAAGTAATTTAATTAAATTTAAGGCATAAACAATTCAATCAGTTGTGATATACAGAAATTGATAATACATACCATGCAAACTACTTCAAATTACAAACAAAAGCAATTTATCAATAGAGCTATACAGATTACTATTCAATTTAAAGCATATAAAATTCATCGGCCAAAACTATACAGACATATACAACACAAAGTAAGCAGATTAATTCAATTTACAAGCATACTTTCATTAAGCTTTACAATTAATATCAAGTAGATTAATTCAATTTATAATCATAAACAATTCATCAATTGAGCTATAAAGACTACTATATAATTTACAGCAATTCATCAATTGAGCTATACAGACTACTATTCAATTTACAGTATATACAATTCATCAGTAGAGCTATACAGTCTAGTATTCATTTTAAAAGCATATACAATTCATCAGCCAAACTATACAAACATATACAATGAAATTAGTTCAATTTACAAACTTATTTTTGTTAATCTATACAAAATTGTACAATTCATATGAAGTAGATTAATTCAATTCATAAGCTTAAACAATTCATCAGTTGACCTATACAGTATACTATTCAATTTACAGCACACACAATTCATGAGTTATGCTAAACAAAAATATACAATGCACAGTAAACAGATTAAGTCAATATAAAAACATATTTTAGTTGAGCTATATAAAATTGTACATGTCATTTTAAGTAGAATAATTCAATTCACAAGCACAAACAATTCATCAGTTGTGTAGAAGGTATGAGTATGTAGAAATTTGGTTAATTCTTTTCTAAACCTTTTCTCATGGTTCTTCAAATCATTAAGATAATTAGGCAGAAATGTTACAAATTCATACTTACATTTCATTTACAAAAATAGATTTTTAAGAAGGTGGAGGGAAAACAAGGACGTCCAGAGTTAAAAAATGGACATATTATGAAGGAAATTTTTAATAAAATGAAAGGATATATAACGATAAAAAGAAATGGCATAACCACCTCTTACGATTGGACCATCGAAGGCTTCCCCACCAAATCATGAACTACACTCCTGGAGGTCAAAGGGATGTGGGATGCAAAACAAGAACATGGGAAGCTGAATTGTAGCCTAAATGTTTCCTACATGGATGGAACAGGCCATATTGGCCTACAATAGTGATGATGATGATGATAATAATAAAGAAATACAGTAGTGTTAGTGAAGAAGAAGAAGAAGATATATATCATAGACATTTGAGGGAAGAAAAGTCTATAGTGGAAAGACAATGTTATAAAATGCCAGAGAAGGAAATCCTGAAATTGATTAGGGAATGGTCCCACAGGAAAGAAGGAAAAGTGGTCGTGCGAATTAGATTTGGATAAGAGTAGCAGCAGTCATGCTAATATTAAATCTGGAATCAGTTATTGGCCGAGCAGAAGGGAATGGTGTCGACGATAGCTGTTGTGACACCGTATATTATTATTATTATTATTATTATTATTATTATTATTGCTGTTACTGTCATTGTTATGGTTATTATTGTTTGTGGTATTATTATTATTGTCATTGCTATTATTATTGTTATTGCTATTGTTATTAATAATATTGGTATTGTCATCAATGAAACAATACTTGTTGACCTGGGTGGCGCAGTTGGTATAGCTTTGCCCTTTTGTGACCGAGATTGTGGGTTCTATCCCGCCCACGTCAATGGCATTTAAGTGTGCATGTAAAAGAACTCCTGCCGGACAAAATTCCGGCACACCGGCGACGCTGATATAACCTCGGCAATTGCGAGCGTCGTTAAATAAAACATAACATTTAAATAATATTTGTGCCTCGCCTTAGGGTCGTAGTCGACGGATGCCATGTCTTGGACTAGAGATACACGAAATAAGCACTAGTTCGAGTCGACATGGGGGAAGAAATTTTCCTTTTCTCTCTCTTTTGAATTTATTTAATGTACAGCATGCCTCATTACTACGTAGTGATATTATATGCTTATAGTGGTCATATTGATGCAGTATATTACACATTTTACAGTAATGACATTAAATAACATGGCTTTACTGTGAGTTTAGGATTATGAAGAATTACAGTTATCAGAATTAGGCTTTAGGGTATTTCACTGTGATCTGGAACTTACATTTCCAACGTTTCGGCACTACTGATGATGGAACCGGTATTTAGTAACGAGTCGTTGGAAATGCCAAGTTCCAGGAATAACTAAAAACCTAATTCTAATCACAGTCACCGTGAAAGCCTAAAAACTCTTATAATTAGTTATCTTAGGTTACTTTACAATTACATACAAATACAATTTTAAGTGATACTGTGAACGGAAAAAACTGTGTAATTTACCGGAAAGTAATGCATACGGCGAGAGAAAAGTTCGCCGAAGTTTGTAACCCTATGGTATGTCCAAAACAACTTCCGACCTGACAAATGGCGCCTTTAGCATGTGACCATGGCAACCATTCAAATCAACCAATCACGAGAGACCCGTAACCATGGTAACGGGACGGTGTTGTCGTTCTGTTTACATGTAGCACGTGAATACCACGGCCTAGTGGTGAATACAGTGGCCGGAATGACTTTGAATTGGCTTGTTAGTGCGTCCTTTGTGTGAATTAAAAATATTTAGTTGTCATATTGTTTTAGTTTATCGATAATTATTGTGTTTAAATTGTATTACACGTATTATCTTCGTTGTCATTGATGGAGTGTGTGGCTAGTGTGTGTTTTTTAGTTTCTGCGAGAGTTTCTAAACAGGTCGGAAGGAAGGAAAGGCAGGCGGAGAACAAAGAATATTGGACAAGGTGCCCCGTTAAAGAATCAAGCGTGAGAGATGGTGTGTTATGTAAGAGAGTATTTTGAGACTGAAAAAGATAATGGCGGGGCCTCTTTTACCTTTGGCGCAAAGTCGTAATGAGAACTACTGCTTGTGTTAAAATTAATAAGAGCATTGTTATCGATATTGGAAAAGAAAAAGGCCGTGCAGATTTTTAATCATAAATATTTTTTAGTTTACAATTTTTTTCAACGTTTTTCTACCAATATTACTTTGAAGAATACCGACACTCATAAAAGTAAAGACTTCGTATTAAACTTAAACCTGTTTTTACAGTTTACAGTCCTTTCGACGCTTTCCTAACGGAATTACATTAAAGATTACCGGTACTACTACTACTGATAATAATAATACTGATAATAATAATAATAATAATACTAATAATAATAATTATTATTATTACTATAACTAATAATGATAATAAAAATAATAATGTACATCAATTTTTAATGCCTAGTGTTCAACAAATTGGTTAGAAATGTATGTGTTTATGTCAGCCGTTCATTATTGCACTCTTTCGGCAGCGCGCTCGCTTACACGAAAGATGGGCAACATGACAACACTGCTCCCCCTTCTCTGTAAACTGTCAAGTCGGAAGTAGTTTTGGTCAAGGTATAATGTTCGTAATAGTCTTGTTGAGTTCTGCTTCACAACATTTCTTTTTTGTAAAACTGTGTAGGCTAAACCACAGAGTACCAGTATTTGTTTCGTTAATAGACTATTCTGTTTTTACATTGAAGGTCGTTAATTGACTTGAACTCGAAATACAATAGCACGCACTGAACCTTCCGCTGAACGATCTCTTTATTTTCTGAGTGGAGTTATACCTAAGTGTATAACGGATGAAATCAACAAGGTGAATGTGTGGTACTAGGTTATATTATATGGTCTTGTACACAGTGTTGTCAAACTGTGACTGTGTATTTTAAGCTCGTTAACTGTGCAGCTAGAAATAAAGTAGAACACTTTTACTTCATAAAATGAATTATTAATTTAATTATGTGTATGTAGTCTATTTGTTACACTGTTACTTAAATCTTTAAATCTGAAACGAAGGCATATACAGTAAAACAGTGCCATAGCAAGTAGATGATAGTAACAGCTTAGCCATTAATAGGGTTCATACATATTCCTAGAAAACGATAGACAATAAAATGTTTCTATACATACGTAGAAGTTAATAAGCATAAAATTAACTGTGGTGTCAAGTAATATTTTTTTCCTCACTTAAGGATATAATAATTGTCAGAGTTTACTTCTAGAAGTACTTCCGGTTTGTTCCAATCGTACAGTTCCTCAAAAAAGGAATAAGACGATGGAATGTTCTTAAGTCATATTTGATTTAGCCTACTTAAATTCAAGCTATTTGGTTTGTTGCTACCATCGTTCCGAAATTCAATTCAAAAACTGCAAAAAATATGGTAAAATGACGTAAATAATAGATAAATATGTACATAAATTGTGTAATTCACGGCTGGGCACCGAGAGCGATTCCAAACTCTAAACGGGAATGCTTAATATTAATCCGTCTAGCTATCAACGCTGCGCGGTGTTCGGCGGGGAAGAAAGGGGTTGAAGAGAAGTTATATTGCTCCCCGGGAGAGAGTAGAATTTGCTCTTGATGCCCAGCCTTGGTGGAGTTAAATCGACATTTGAACCTTCATGACTACATGGACACTCCGCACAGAAATGAAAGCTTTTGTGTCGTCTCAATAGCTCAGACGCTAAGTCTTCTGCGTATTCTACAAAAGAGAGCTGGTTTGATTCTTAGTCCATACCAACGATTTTTTGTCTGAATAACGCTGAAACAGAGTTTTGCAGAGTCCTGATTTTAAATTTTAATGATCACAGGCAATACAAAATTACAAATTATAATATTATAAACGTTAATATAATGAATACATTTATATATTATACATATATACATACACACTTGCATATATATATATATATATATATATATATATATATATATATATATATATATATATACACACACACATACATGCGCACAATGTAAATTCATATATATTAAAAACTAACAATTACAATGAAATTGAAAACTGTAAAATGTTTTAACAAGCATTAAGAAATTGATTTTAAATAATTACATTTAAATATTAACCATATCAGCCATCGAGACAAGAAGGAAAGACAGACATTTATCCAGCTTTTTAGTCTCACCGCTGGCAGGTTGCCATTCAAAATACTGACAAAGTATATTATAGCCCGTTCAATTTAAGAAGACGTTCCAAGAGGGATACGTGCGAGTGAGAGTGCTGACTTCCCATCCTTGAGCAGGCTTTTAAATCAAGTTTTTTTTTTTTTTTTTTTCATTTCATTTCCTATATTCCACGGATCTTACATTAGCATTGAAGCTTTAAGATGTGAAAAAAGTCGCAATTTTGTAAGATTGCAGTTGCATAAATTTTTGTACTATATAGATGAGGACACGATATATGGCACATGAGCTGTGTGACATAGGAGGAAATGAGCTAATCAGAAATAGTTTGTTTCATCATTGTTAATAATATATGAATCTACTGACACGAAAGTTCATGTATCTTTCCCTCTATACCCATTGGTGATATAGCCACGGCACATGATAAGATCACAGGACAAGTCTTGCCTCCTCTATTATAGTATAGCTCACCTCAAAATTAGTTACATGCCCCTCGGTAAAAAATATCCTGAGTAAACCTGTGATCGGTCAGGCTGCCGTACAGCATTTTATGACCCCGTTTTGAAGACTGTATTATCTATCGTGTGAAATAATAGTCACTTTCTATGGAGGAAAAACGTTATTATTTGAAATGAGAATTGTAGGAGCATGATAAAAACAAGTTCCACAACAAGGACAAATACGAAGACGACGACAAGGATCATAACATGAGCTGCGACAAGCACCATAACAAAGATCACGATAAGGACCATGAAATGAAACATGATAAGGATCACGATATTTAACAAGACCACGATAACGACCCTGACACAGAAAATAAGAACCGTAATAAGAAGCACAATAAAGACAACAATCGTCGCGATAAGAACAATGACAAATACAACGATCGCAGTAAAAATCACGACAAAGACGAGGATCAGCATAAGGGCTATGACAAAGACAACAACGACCACGATAACGACTACGATAACGTCAAGAAACATAAAGGCCTAAGATCATGACGTAATTTAATTTTTAATTATTTTTTTAATTATGATTTATGATTGAATTTGGTATTCCCAAGAAACTAGTTCGATTAATTAAAATGTGTCTCAGTGAAACATACAGCAGAGTCCGTATAGGTCAGTTTCTATCTGATGCTTTTCCAATTCACTGCGGGCTAAAGCAGGGAGATGCACTATCACCTTTACTTTTTAACTTCGCGCTAGAATATGCCATTAAGAAAGTTCAGGATAACAGGCAGGGTTTGGAATTGAATGGGTTACATCAGCTTCTTGTCTATGCAGATGACGTGAATATGTTAGGAGAAAATACACAAACGATTAGGGAAAACACGGAAATTTTACTTGAAGCAAATAGAGCGATCGGTTTGGAAGTAAATCCCGAAAAGACAAAGTATATGATTATGTCTCGTGACCAGAATATTGTACGAAATGGAAATATAAAAATTGGAGATTTATCCTTCGAAGAGGTGGAAAAATTCAAATATCCTGGAGCAACAGTAACAAATATAAATGTCACTCGGGAGGAAATTAAACACAGAATAAATATGGGAAATGCGTGTTATTATTCGGTTGAGAAGCTCTTATCATCCAGTCTGCTGTCGAAAAATCTGAAAGTTAGAATTTATAAAACAGTTATATTACCGGTTCTTCTGTATGGTTGCGAAACTTGGACTCTCACTTTGAGAGAGGAACATAGGTTCAGGGTGTTTGAGAATAAGGTGCTTAGGAAAATATTTGGTTGTAAGTGGGATGAAGTTACAGGAGAATGGAGAAAGTTACACAACACAGAACTGCACGCATTGTATTCTTCACCTGACATAATTAGGAACATTAAATCCATTCGTGTGAGATGGGCAGGGCATGTAGCACGTATGGGCGAATCCAGAAATGCATATAGATTGTTAGTTGAGAGACCGGAGGGAAATAGACCTTTAGGGAGGCCGAGACGTAGATGGGAGGATAATATTAAAATGGATTTGAGGGAGGTGGGGTATGATGATAGAGACTGGATTAATCTTGCACAGGATAGGGACCGCTGGCGGGCTTATGTGAGGGCGGCAATGAACCTTCGGGTTCCTTAAAAGCCATTTGTAAGTAAGTAAGTATTATGATTTATTTAGCGACGTTCGTAACTGCAGAGGTTATATCAGCGTCGCCGGTGTGCTGGAATTTTGTCTAGTAGGAGTTCTTTTACATGTCAGTAAATCTACTGAAATGAGCCTGTCGCATGTAAGCATACTTAAATGCCATCGACCTGGGTCATGATCGAACCCGCAACCTCGAGCACAGAAGACCAGCGTTATACCGGCCACGCTACCGAGGGCACAAGATCATGATGTGAATCACGTTTCTTGTCATGGTCCTTGTCACGATCCGTGTTTTGGTACTTGTGATCCTCACCGTGATCCATGTCGTGATCTTTGCCTTATAATTATCCTTATTGACTTTGTCACAGTCCTTATTGTGGTCACTGTTTTTGTTATGTTTCATATCGTGGTCCTTGTTGTATTTGTTGTGGTCCGTGTCATGATCCTTGTCACTGCAATGGCCTTATCGTTCTTGTTGTCTTTGTCATGATTCTTATCGTGGTATTTGTTGTTTTTGTTGTAGTTCTTATAGTGGTCTTGGTTCTTATCGTGGTTCATATCGTGACCCTTATCGTGAACTTTGTCCTTATCGTGATCCATTTCGTAATTATTATCGTAGCCCTTGTCTTTGTCCATGTCGCGTTCCTTATATTGCTCTTTGTTTTCCTTGTTATGGTCCTTATCGTGATCCTTATTCTTTTTGTCGTGGTCCTTATTTTCTTTGTCGTTGTCCTTACAATGTTCCTTGCTGTCTTTGTCGTTTCAAAATTAATATTGTTCTTCCACTTTGGCGAATAACTTTCGTGTTAGACGATATATTTCAAACTTTCATAAGAGGTAAATGATCAAGGACGTATAGAGAGATCTACACCATAAATAGACAGACAACTGACAACATTTTGCACTGGTGTGTACTTTGGAGTAGGATGAAAATAGGCCTACGCATGGACAACCAGATGTTTTCCTGGCTATGTCGATATTCCTTGAACCGTGCTGTAGAACTTTAACTTTCGATGACCAAGAGTCATCTCGTTCCATTTTTGGGGAACTGAACATTGTAGCCTACTTAAGAAATAAATATGTAATCCTAATAAGAAAGTATGGTCCTGAATCGCCATTACTATTATCGGGATTACTTCCGATCGTAATTATTGTCACCCTTGGTCTCTTCTGATCAACAGCTGCAGTTCATTCTTTGATGATTCTTTGTGTATTGTGAGCCGTGTTTCCGGCTCAGTTAGCGAAGTCTGCCCGCGTCCATCAGCGCCATCTTTCCCATCTGACATTCCTATTATATTCTTAAGTCGTAGCAGCATGGATTTATGGGTAAACGAGGAGAGGGCGAAGTAGTTTTCCTGGATAGTTAAAATGTCAGACACACTCACTCGGAAGTTCGGTACCAGAGGAGACACACACTTGGAGATTCGATAGCGTGGGAGACCTACTTGCAAATTCGTTATCATGGAAGAGACATTACTTGGAAGTGTGGGAGATATGGTACATACTTGTAATTTCGTTATCATGTTTGGAACTTTGATAGTATGGGAGATCCTATTCACGAAAGACTATTAACTTTCTTAGAATGTTCCAGATCAGGAACAAAGAAACGGGCCATTGTAGTTTGAGATTCGTCTGGCGGTAATGTATAACCAGTTTGTACTTATTAAATTTATAGGAATACTCCTCTCGTTTATCTACTTGATAGTTGAAGTGTTGTAATACTATGCATGAATATGTGTAAGTTTTCTTTATTCGCATGTGGCACAATTGAATGTAATTTTAGGAAAGTGTTCCGAAAATCGGCCGTTATACTCGTATTATTAATTCAATTCATATTATTTAATTAATTATTATCTCATTTAATTATATTTGTACTTGGTTGTATTTCTCATTTAATTACATTTCATTATATATTGCTTAATACCCAGCCTTGCTTTGTTTATGCTTGCTTCCATGCGATATGTTGTTCAAATTCATAATCACCTTCTGCATCTAACTCGGTAGACGTAACCATTATGCTGTAGGAGGTGTTTCACAGAAGGTTTTTAGGGAGTGGTTTTATTGATAAGTCCTGTAGAAACGCTTCAATTGCTTCTTTAAGTTTATTGAGCAATTCCACGTGTAACTGACTGACATTTACAGTACACTTTGACAGCAAAATGTCTGCCTAAATTGTGTAATGGGTTGAAATTAGACTGTGTCACCGCAGGATTTCATAGAGGAAAGTGTACACTTAAGATACATATAAAAATAAACGTCTTTTATAGAAAGAGTATACTATTTATTTACGTCCAAAGTGTGTGTAACAGACTGACATAAATGTCAACTCTCTCTTCGGGTCAACATGGTTCTCCACAGATTTCTCTGAAATGTCATTCCTGATACAATTTTGCAAAATACAGTTCGGAAAGGAAATTATAATCTTCAGTTTAAGTTAAAAACGACCTCCAAACCACGATTGGTAATGGAATTATGGCCGAAAAAGTGATGTGTTACAGACTGACCTCATTCTGTAACTGACTGACATCTCTGAATTTTAAAATAAAGTTGCACTTACGGAACCGTAAATAGTACGAAATAATATGAAACTTGATGAGTAGTAAATTAACGTAACGATTAATTTAAATAAATAATATTTTTTCCAGAATATACATATTAGTTTCCTTAACCATGTATCTTAAATGACACAAAATAATGCAGATACAACTATTACATAGGCCTACTTATTAACATATATAGTTCTTTCTCTGTGATTAAATACTGTATATACCAGCCATACGCATTGCTGTTTAATTTTAGGACTATAAGAGTGTCAAAGCAACCCTGACAGCGCTTATCACTCTATATGGCATCAACTCCCCAGCGTAAGACAGTTATGTTACGTTATCCACGCGCGTTCCTAACAATCTGGCATTGACCTCCTTATCGATTACGATAATGTGACGCAGATCACAGTTTATATATCCCATGCCTATGACTGTTATATTTTATGTTCATAATAATAGATTAGAATGTTGAGTTCTACGTTTAGATTGAATTTGAACCATTGGAATTAAACAAGCAGAAGCACTCCACGGCACTCGTTGACCCACTCATTAAGTCTAATAAGTATGTACTGCAGGAACACTGTCAATATGTCACTTGTTATCTGAACAAACTTTAGTTTCTTTTCACACATGGAACCTGTGGATCTTTCGCACTGCTTGTTCACAAGACAGTTGTGCATATTCTATAACATAGGAATCTAACACTTTCACGTAATGAACTTCATGAGTTGCCGGAATAGGTGCAAGATGTTCAAATCGTTTTTCGATATACTTATTTCCTGCGTCTATCTCAATCTATGCTATCTTCTGAGCAATAATTTGGATGTTTTTATTGCTCACAATGTTACAAAATTCTGTAGCGCTTTGTGTCTTCTTCCCTGATTTCGCAGCCATCCATGCCATCCTTTTTACTTGGCCTCCGATCTCATCACGGCCCCTTTGCCATGATATGACTGAAAGAAGTTCCATTCTATGTTAAATCCAAATATGCGAGCAAGCAATGTCACATTTCTCAATGTATACATCTGTTTAAAATGACTCGCTACTCTATCTGAAAATATCTTTACCACCTCAGTGTTCGGAAGAATCGCCGAAATTTCCGAAAACACTTTCCATAGACAAACAACCACTGCATATTTGTCAAGTGATACATAATCTGACACTAATGCAAAGGATTTCTTCTGAACTTCCCTGTCACCTTTCTGTCTAAACCAGGCAACAGCAGTAAATATTGAGACCTGCTTATTGCGCCAATGAGCTGCCTGAATTTCATTTTGCTCTTTGCAGGTGTATTTACTGCACATTTAACACCAGTTCACGTGCAAGCCTTCCAAATAACTAAGTACGCTGTGAGAATGAACAGCATAACAGCTGAGAGCGCGACATGTCAGTCACTCACAATGCCGCTGCGGAGAACGAAATCACTTTAGAAGAAAATTTTCTAATACTTTTTATTGGTAATGTAGTAATAACGCAGAATACCAAAGGAAATTTTAATCTGTCAATTATTATGCTGTGTGGAAGAGTTTTTGTATGTTTCTTGTGACGGAATGACCGTAACTTACAGTACAAATAATTATAATGATTTTAAGTTATTTAAGATCTTAGGATACTTCAACTAATTTCATATTTACGTCAAGGAAAGACCAAAATATAGTATACTAAAAAGACGGCTCGAAATAAAACAAATTTATATGTCCAAATTGTGACACGAAACTTAAGTATCTAAACGTTTTTTTTTTTTTTTTTTTTTTTTTTAAGTGTTTGGAACATGACAAGATCTGCAGTAAGTTATAGACTAAAAGAAAGAGTATTTGAAACATTATCTTACGAAATAAGGCAATTTAAAGTATAAAGAAACAACCAGAGGTCCCGGGCTCGATACCCGGCCCCGGAACAATTTTTCCTTGAAATTATACGAAGTAATCATTGGTTACGGAACCACTGTTAAAAAAGTAACCGTGGTTAAAGTGTAATTCTGATGCCCAAAATATAGGCTAATCACCGATTACTTATTCATGATTAACTAACAACTCGTATATGACCAGAGTAAAAATTGTGATGGTACACTGATTCTAAAAAGCAACACTATATATTAACTCAATGGGATTTGGAAAAAACAAAAGGACACACACAACAAATGAGCACCTCATTAGAACGTCTCAATGAACACTTCACTGCTCCGCCAACTAACAGTACTGACCATAACACACAGGGACAGACAATGGCAGAACCTCAGGTAGTTGATCCACTCAGAGACAGATTTTACTTTTCATATGTTAGACCTATTGACGTGAAGAAAGCTCTTAAACGCAACAAATCCAAAGCGACAGGTTCTGACGACATTATTATCGCAATGATAAACAAACTTACCAACACTGACACACATTTTCAACGCTTCGCTGACGACATCCATTTTTCCTAAACCTTGGAAAAATTCCTTTGTGCGCCCTATCCCCAAAATTAAAACACCGACTACCCTCAACGACTATCGACCTATTAGTATTCTACCTACCTTATTGAAGGCGTTAGAGAGGATAGTACACGGACAATTCATTGACTACCTAAACTGTTATGAACTTTTGGACACATATCAGTCAGGTTTTTCGACTCGACACAGTACAGCGACTGCACTGTTGGAAGTAACGGAAGACATCCGAAAAACTATGGACGAACGTAAAATTACAATACTGACACTACTAGACTTCAGTAAAGCTTTTTACACTGTAAATATCGACTTACTGACGAGAAAATTACGATCACTGCAACTATCAGAAAGCACAGTTTCTTGGTTCTCTTCTTATCTTAGCGAACGTCAGCAGTGTGTTTCCATTGGAAGTCCAACTTCCTCATGGCGTATCGTTGATTCTGGAATCCCACAGGGATCCGTTCTATCACCACTACTATTCACTATTTACGTAAGTGACATTCCTTCGACACTACATCACTGTAAGCATCACCTTTACGCAGACGATTTACAAATCTATATCCATACAACCCCTGACTCGCTTAATGACGCAATATATAATCTTAACGAGGACCTTGAATCTATATCTGCATGGGCCAGAAAGTTTGGTTTGACTCTTAATGCAAGAAAATCACAAGCAGTCCTAGTGGGACATCAACGTCTATTATGCAACATTACTCCTGCTCTTCCAGTCAAGTTAAACGACACAATAATCCCTTTTGCTTCCTGTGTTAAAAACTTTGGAGTTTACTTTGATACAGATTTAAACTGGAATAACCAAGTAACCCATATTATCAAAAAAAGGTCTTTCCATACTACATTCCTTAAACAGCATTCGAAAATTCCTCCCGCTATCACTCAAGAAAATATTAGTGGAAACACTAATAATGCCGCACTTCGATTATTGTGATTTTCTACTGACTGATCTCAATGTCAACCAATCGTAAAGATTACAACGTGTTCATAATTCTTGTGTTCGCTTCGTCTGCGATGTCCGTCGCGCTGACCACATTACCCCATCCTTCCAAACTCTAAACTGGCTACGGCTTAACGAACGTACAAATTTTCATTCTCTTGTTCTCCTTTTCCAAGTCCTTCACACCTCTACACCTACCTACCTTGCCCCCGTTTAAGTTACCTGTCATCATATCACAATCTCATCACTCGCAGGCAAAATAGCCGCATACTAGCCATACCAATACATAAGACATCATCGTGTTTATCATCATACACAATCTCGCTCTCGCGCTTGTGGAATATCCTACCCAGTGACATCAGAGACTGTCGGAATTTAGTAGCGTTGAAAGCAAACTTATTAAGCATTTTCTTACTGCCTAGAGTATGTTTAATTTTTACTTAGTTAATAAAAAAAAATTTCTCTCTTCTTAACTTTTACAATAAACTGTCTAGCTATTATTAAGCAGTTAATCTTTTAGTACTTTGACTTTTATTGTGTTTGTAAATTTAATATTAATTGTAATTTTAATTGTAATTGTATTCTTTATATTGTAGTTGTAATCCCTTGGGAGAGGGGAAGAGAAGGCTTGGTGGCGTTATCTCTACCAGCTTAAATAAATAAATATATAGTGAACACGAAAGAACTCTGAACATGGAAGAAGCCAATTTGGTTGAGGCGCACTGTTGTCAGAGAGACGCAGCGAGAGTGATATACGGAAGATAGTAGTTGCTTAGTCTCTCGTACGACACATTTTGTGCGCGTAAAAAATACAAAAAAAAAACTTCGCCACAGTTAGCTAGCGCCTTTCGTTAACTAGACAACGTTGCAGCAATCCCAGTGGCTGATTACAGAATAGGGCTTCGCCTAACCCCGCCTCGTGTCCATTGTTGTTCTGTATTCACTTTAGTAAAGCATTCAAACCGCTGTAATAATGATAGTCAACTTATAAAAACGACAAGCTGACGCTATTCTACATCGACACGAACGTACCCAATATTTTAGTGTTGCATTTATTTGTCTTTCGGTATTGTTAGGTTAAATTCTTATGAGCTTGAAAACAAAAGCCTTCAAGATGAGCTAACTTTTTCCAGTTTGAGTGTGACGTGGTGATATACTAATTACTATACTTAAGGAATAGCGACAAAAGAAAAGGGTTGAAAATTCGACCGTCATGAGATAGAGGCTAATTCGAAGTGTATATGTATAAAATCTATTATTGCAGTAGAAAACTGGTACAGTATTGTATAATCTATTCGTAATTTTTCTTTCTTCAGCTTGCGACGTAAGAAAAGTGATAGACATATCTATACCCGACACCAAACGATATTATTACAGAAGTAAGAAGTTCGTACCGAAAATGTTACGTTGTGTGAGCTTGGACTACTATATATTATAGCCACAGAATGAACAGTAGTAACGGAGCTCTCACCATAAAAAAACAGAAAAACAAACAAAGTCTGGTAGTAACCAAACTCGTCTTTTGTGCCTCAGAATAAGAAACAAAATAGACATATAATTTTGTATAAAATACATTTGACAATTAGAATATTCGTAATTTTCAATATAAAATTACTCACACATATAAGAAACAAAATTCATAATTATATCATATATCTAGCCTTTTTACAATTAATAACAATACACATTTTTTTTCGTTTATCAAAAGAGATACCGTATTTACTCGCGTAATTCACGCCATCGCATATTTCACGCACCCAAATTATTTACTATATAATTTAATAAATTAATTTCCTCGTATATTTCACGCATTTAATATTCGTGAAATACTGTAACAAGTACATACTGAAACTTGAAGTAATGAGGTGAGTTATGTTGAGGAATCTTAAATGCCGTAACGAGAGAGTGCATAGCGGTATTTGGGACCGGACAGCTACCTCTTACAGGCGCACCCTTCTCGTCTATGAAAGTCCTTTAAAAATACCGGTATAGGGTATTGACCTCCCCCTACCATTTGAATGGGGATGGTTTGAAAGCTTTGTGTTGGATCGCATCAGTTGGGTTTGAGACTCGAAAAGGGAAACCTGTCAAAAGCCGTCTGTTAAAAGCTTTAACAATGAATGGTAAATCCCGATATTCGAGTCAAACTGCGTCCTTAAAATTAAAAGTTATTGCGCATGCAGAAACACATGGCAACAGAGCAGCTGGGCGTGAATTCACAGTTCCAGAATTTAATATTCGCTACCGGAGAAAACAAAAACAAGCTCTTCAAGAAACAAATGCATCAAGGAAAGCATTTCGTGGGCCAAAAAGTGGAAAATGCCCTGATCTTGGAGACAAGTTACTAGGATATGTAAGGGAACTGCGTAGTTTTGTCATTTTTACCCTTAAAAATATCAGCTTGTGAAATTCCTCGCTTAATTCACGCACCCTTAATTTATATATCGAAATTGCAGGAAAAAAGTGCGTGAAATAATCGAGTAAATACGGTACTCTTCTGTGTTCTGAAAAATGTATTTGAACTCTGAAAATGTTGATTAACTTTTCTAGGGTCCTCAGCCAGGTGAGTGGATAGTTGCTTCCAAGCTTTTGATAACTGTCTCTGCCATCTTCTTCAAGGAATGAAGTGTCGTGTGACCATGTCTAGCCGGTATATAAATTTCAATAGGGCTTCCCGCTGCGGGCCAATCAGGAGCTATTTTCTAGTCCCGATCGCCTGTCGCATTGTGGTTGGTCGTAGGAGGCGCACAAAAGCCTTTATTAATGAAGGTCAACCTACCTGCTGAAGTGATGAAGTCCTTGAATTCACATTCCACAATACCACCTTGACTCTACGGGTCGCCGAAAATCCACAAGAAGGAAGTTCCACTGAGGCCTATTGTCAGCGCCATAGGTTCTCCTACCTACCGGCTGGCAAGCACCTCACCAGTCTTTTGAATCCTCTTGTGGGAAAATATAGCCACCATGTCAAGAATTCAGTAGAGTTCATCAAGACCTTACAAAGCATCAGAATAAATCCATCTGATATTCTGGTGAGTTCTGATGTTGTGTAACTCTTCGCCAGAGTCCCACTGAAGGAAACGGAGTTATTGAGACCTCACTTCCCGCCTGAGGTCATTAGATTCTTTTACCACACACTCAGCTCCACTTACTTCATGTACGAAGCGCAGTACTACGAACAATGCGACGACATAACCATGGGCTCGTCTCTGAAGCCAACCATAGTAAATTTATACATGGAAGACTTGGAGCATTGAGTCCTGGAGAACGCACCGCTGAAACCATCTCACTTCCACCGCTATGTAGATGATACATTGGTCGTCTGGCTTCATGGAGAAGCAAAACTTCAGTGATTCCAAGAACACATGAACAGTATCCACCCCAACATCCAGTTCACGAAAGAAGTAGAAACAGATGATTGTTTCCCTTTCTTGGACATTCTCATCTCCAGGAAGTCGGATGGCACACTGGGTCACAGCGTATATAGGAAACCAACACATATCGACCTATATCTGAATGGACGCAATGACCATCACCCGGCACAGAAACGAACGGTTCTGTCGACTCTTCCGCAAAGGGCGAAGGGGATTTCGGACATACAGAGCCTTCCTTCTGAGATCCGTCACCTGTGCAAGACGATCCAACAGAACAATTTCGGTAACAGGGAAATCAGTTTGGCCCTCAGGAGGACCTTCTCTGAAAAACCACCCGCCGAGGAACAAGAGGACTCGAATGGCATGGCATACATCCCTTTCTAGGGCCCCATCTCTGGCAAGATTAGCAGACTGCTAAAAAAAAAGAGAGATTAAGATCATCCATAAGCCGCCCACAAAGATTCAGAACTTGTTGAGACCAGTTAAGGACGACCTTGGTGTTAGGATACCTTTTGTCTACAAAATACCTTACGAGTGTGGGAAATGCTATATTGGGCAGACGGGACACACCATTAGGGAACGCTGCAAAGAACATCAACGCAGCATAAGACTATATTACCCCGATAAGTCAGCAGTAGCGCAACATAGCCTGGAAATGGGCCACTAGATCAGAGGCGTATACTGGTTAAAGGGTTTGGGCTACCGCTGACCCTATTATTACACAAAATATATCTAACAATTACTTTAATTTTAATTACTATGGTAAAACTAATAATACAAAATGATTACATTATGTTATATTATAAACTTTTTCTTTTGTAATTTCCTTGGGCTACCGCCGGTAGCCCCGGTAGACCGCAAAATACGCCCCTGCATAAGATATATTTCAGCGCCATCACCATCTTGAACAAGACAACACGTTATTGGGACCTGGTCTTCAAGGAAGCCATCGAAATTCAGATAGATGACAATATGACAATAATTTCAACAGAGACGGGGTCCTACAGTTGAGTACAGCATGGAAACCTGCCGTGAACACACTTTGACCACCAGCACATGGCATGCGATTGGGACCATGATCTAAATCTTGATTGGCCAGCAGCGCGAAGCCGTACTGACGTTGTTATACCGGTTAGACATGGTCCCACGATACTTCTTTCCCTGAAGAAAATGGCAGAAGTAGTCATCGAAAACTTGGAAGCAACTATCCAACTCACCTGGCTGAGAACTCGAGAAGAGTTATTTCACAACAGACGCCGGGAAAGCCTCAAGTCACACATCTAAAAATGTTCTTCCTACATCACAAAACGTAACTGAAGAAAATCTGAAATATGATCCCTTGCTGAATTAGGAATTGAACAAACACAACTTTTTTAATCTTACAGTGCATTTCATATATGGCACATCACATTAAACCCGCAATTATAAAAAAAAAAAACATTTTTTATTTTTACTTTAATGACTATTGGGACTTCTGCGGATTGGTATATAATTTAACATTAATTATTCTTTCACATCTCGCGGCGTCAGTCATTTTTATATTTAAGGAATGCAGCACGTTGATAGTAGTAGGCAATTGTAAGAAAGGATTTTGGAATATATCAGCAATATAACATAGATCGAGAATGAATACAATTATGTCTACTTCAGTCAGATTTTGAAGTAGAATGTTTTTTTTATTGTTGTATTTTCCATGCAAAGAAATGTATAATAAAAAATTTCGCAGCAGTTTCCTGAATTAATATTTGTTTTGGAGATTATATTTCCACATTACATTATTTCCAGTAATTTTTTCCCCATTTCTTGAGATATGATTATTAGTAAACCTAGAAGTATGGCACTCAACTTTGTGTGATTGGAAGATTTAAATTCTGCCATGTTAAAAACCACTCACTAAACTGCACAACTTCACTGCGAACGTTAGCACGCAATGAAACTGCTTCTCTATTGTGCATATTGCTGTAATGAATATACTTACGAAAGTCATCCATCCACACTTGCGGATATAATTTTGAGTTATTTATGTAAACAGAATTTAGTATACACAGAAGACAGCTAGTGCAATAGAGCCGGCGTGATCTAGATATGCGTTGATGCACCCATCCTTAAGATTATGTTTTGGTACGAACTTTCTAGCTCTAGTTATTACATTGCTCACATGTATGATCTGAGTTGCAATTGTTCTATGGATCTGTGCTGTGTCCTCCATTAAAATTTTGAAAGCACTAGTTCCATGGAATCGTAAAGTTACAAGCTATATATTCATAAAAGAAGCAGGATTATTTGTTTGTTTGTTTTTTGTTTGATATTTCAAGTAATTCTTCATCTGTTGCAGCAGAATTGACAAGGTAAATTTCTCTAAACGTAATCTATATTGAAATATTCTGTCACTTTTTATCTGAAGGAATTCACTCTCTGCATTAACACAACTTTTCACTCACAGTCATCCTGAGCCAAGTGATTCAAATACAATAATTCGTCTTCGAAATACTTAGCTGCGAATTTGGCTGCAATTATAAATTATTGCTGACCACTGCTGACCTCCCTTAATCGATCGAATGCAGCCGATTAAAGATTATCGCGGTTAACTTCCTATACCACCTCTTTAATTGTTAATCGGACTTGATTCCCTTTAAAGTGCTTTATAGCAGGTTAAATGGTAATTTTAACCGGTGGTTGATGTACGTGGCCATAAATCTGTATTAGTCTGTTACTTTTCGAAATCAGTATCCGACTTAAAGTTCTTGATCCCATGTCTACGGAGGAGGTAGTTAAATCGGCAGAGGGAAGAAAAGTTTCAAAGTCAATCCCATCGACAGCCATGTTAGGTACCCAGCTGAAGTAATATTTCATTATGTTCTAAGAACCAAACATTTTAAAGAGGTGGCCTGACTAAACGAATTAAAATTACTGAAATATAGGTAATAGTTTTTTTTATCCTTGTTGAGATCCTCGAATATTAGCAAACCACAATCAGACTTGCCGAAATCTGGCATTGAACCCCGTATATCTTAGTACCCTCTGTAAAATAGAAATCTCCGGTGTTTGAAGGCTAGTATAAAGCTTGGGGAAAAGTTTTAATGTTGAAACCAAACTTAACAGAAACAAATATCGAACACGATATTTTTTGCAGTGTTATTTCAGTGCCAGAACTTTACGACGAATGAGGGAAGAGAGGAAGGGACAGGAGAGGAGAGACGAAGAGAGGCGGAAGTTATAGGAAAGAAAGGAATAGAATTGTAAATTGGAACTAGTTAAGACAGTTTGCTGCTACTGTAGTATATTGAATGGGAGTTAGGAAAAGATTATTGGGGCTAGAAGTGAAGAGTCAAGGTTGTCTCTCTCACTCCGATACACAGTATGATCCAGCAGGACGCTTAAACCGGACGTGACGTAGGCAAGTTTTCGCCGTCACTTTATAGGTTATAGCCTGATTCTTAAGTCCTTACTCTTCTACACTTATATCACCTTTATTCGTGACCACACACGTCCATTTCAGTCACTCAGACATCGGGCTTTGCACAGCAATTTCACAGTAAGATCGTTACTGAACACGGAAAAAAATCTATAAATGGAACATAAATTTATGTTTGAATAAATGTTCGAACAAATAGCACGATGATAGGTACAACTACACCAAATACTTTTAGTTCAAATAAATTTTTAGATTGAAAATAATCTGTGTAAGCAAGAAGAGTAGAGCTACTTTTCAATTCCATTCATTTTGTCTGGTATTATTTAATACATTAAGGATAAATATGATCTTATTTTAACAGTAAGATTAATAAAGGCAAACAATAAATATATAAAAAATGAACCTAATTTAAAACAGTGTATTAAACTGCCATATCCAGGGTGTAAGGAAATAGTGGATCAAAGTTCAGGTATGGATTCCTCATATGTAGAAAAGAAAAAAGGTTGGTCCGGAAATGTCTGGTTGTCGCGCTATAGGGGTTACAAGGAGGATGATTTTGCACTACAAAACTTGGGTATTAGTTGATCAATGTTTCAGTCTGTGTACATTTGTTTACAGAAACTGTTCAAAATGTTCACCTCCTGTCTGAATACACGACTTGTTCGGACCTGCTTCCAAATTTCTGGCATAGCACATGTTGTCCGATAGTGTTGCTCAATTCGCAAACGGAGAGTTTCCATATCATTCAGAGGACTCGAATATACAAGCGACTTCGAGTGCCCTCAGAAGTAGAAATCCAGTGGGTTGAGTTCTGGTGAGCATGAAGGTCAAGCATATGGTCCACTTCGCTCTATCCATCGACCAGGGAATGTTCAATTAAGATATCTACGTACATCCAGACTGAAAATTGTATGAATTGGGCAACACTGTCGGACAATACGTGCTATGCCAGAAATTTGGGAGCAAGTCCGGTCGTCAGTGCGACGACGAACTGCGGTCTGTATTCAGGCAGGAGGTGGACATTTTGAACAGTTCCTGTAAACAAATGTACACAGCCTGAAACATTAATAAATTAATATCTAACTTCTTTAGTGCATAATGATCTCTCTTGGAACCCCTGTAACGCAGCAATCAGGCATTTCCGGACCTATGTTCATATAACCTTTTTTTATTCTCTACTTATGAGGAATGCATACATGAAGTTTGGCCCACTATTTTCGATACATTCTATATAGTATCATCATAACGAATAGGAAGAAGTGTCCGCACTCCTATCTGTTCAGCATTGTCGACGGTGACTAAGAGAATTAGTGGTGCTGCGATCGGTATTGCTCAGTTTTAGGCGAATATCTATAAAAGAAGAAGTAGACTGTTCGTTCATTTCGTTTGCTTTTCAGTGTAATTAAGTGCGTTAAATACTTTAAGTGGGATAAACTAATCTGTAATTATTCGTACACGAGTGACAAGTGAGCAGCTCCCATGATTTATTAAAGGACAAGATTATTATTTTCTTGTCTTGTTATATTTGAAGCAATGTCTTCGTGTTTCGTTCCGGGTTGTAGGACGGGATATGGCGGAAAGGCTGCCAATAAACACTTTTTTCACCCATCTTAAGGAGAAGGGCGAATTTTATAAATGCGCAAGGGCGATCCCAAGAAAAGATAGGCCATTGTCGTGAACAAGTTCTACGAGTATTTGTGATTCTCATTTCTCAGACGATTTTATTGTTAAAGTAGACGCGTTCGTTGTGAATAATAAAAAAGTTGAATTGCCGAACTGATGTGGAAATTAAAACCAGGTGCAGTTCCTCATATTTTTCCGAACCTGCCGAAGTACCTCTCAATACCTGTCAAATCCCGAAAGCGACCATTACGGAAAATTCAAGAATCCACAACTCCTCGTAAAAGAAAGAGAAAAGATGAAGATTATCTTCCTGAGAGGAGCATGGCATATATTCCGGAAACAAGAGATGAACCAAATTATGTTTATATTCAATCTTCTTTTTCTTATACTACTAATAAAGAACTAACTGTAGCTTCTGAGCCTCAGAAAACAATAGCATATCTGAAAAACCAACTGAGATATGTAAATCGGAAGTTAAATATTGATAAGGTCAGTCTGTCATCAGCCAAAGCCAGAATCAGCGCTTTAGAAAGGGGAATTAAAAATATAAAATTGCATTGTAAAGACAATGTAGGTCTCGGTAAAAAGCAGAAAATAATAATAGATGCTATGTTAAAAAAATAGTCTAATATTAAGAATCCTAATGGAATGAGATACAGCAGTGAATTCATTCTAGAAAAACTATTGCTTAAAATAAAATCGCCTAAAGAATACAGATATTGTTTACAACATGAATTGCTATCTTTCCCTTTTGAAAAAAAAACACCTAAGAGAATTATGTAAGGGACTTATATGCCCCTATGGAATAAATCCACACGCCGTTGATGCCATTGCACAGTTCTACAAAAATGAAGACGAAAATAATAAATAGGCCTACGGTTTATTAATATTCGATGAAGTGAAACTTAGTGAAGAAATTCAGTTTAATAATGCGTCACTTAAAGTAGATGGCTTCATTGATTTCAGGGATCTAATACCAGACACTCATAAACATCAACTGGCAAACCACGCTTTAGTATTCATGTTTATTTCTTTCCTGAAAAGCTGGGTGCAACCCGTCGCGATTTATGCCGGTAGAAATGCTGCACCTGGGGATATTCTTGCAAAAATATGGATCCAAGTAATTTTTCAACTGGGGGAAACAGGAGCAAAAGTTGTAGGCTTTACATATGATGAAAGCCATAGAAATAAGGAAGCTTGGAAATCGTTAGGCATAAGTGGAAAGAAAGGGCAGTCTAAGTGTTTCATTTTAAGTCCTGCAGACAATGAAAGGAAATTTTGGCCATTATCTGACTTCGTTCATATCTTAAAATGTATACGAAACAATTTTCATTATAAAAACGTCGTTTATTATAACAACGAATTAATATACTTCAGTTTTTATAAATTATTGCTGTATAATGAAGATTGTTCAGCATATAAAAGGCTTAAAGTGTGTCCTAAACCGTCTTCAGCACACATAGAAACCTCTTCTTTTCAAAAAATGAGTGCAAGACTTAGTCTTTCAGATCTTCAACAACAGTGTAGCCAACGGCTTGAAATTTTATCGATAAATTTCTACATCAGGTTTCGAAGGCAGCGAAAACACTGAACAATTTACAACGGATTTAAATCAAGTTGCAGATTGGTTAAATTCAAGTATTCCCATTAAAGGTCTTTATAAACGTCCGAATTCTCATACCGTCTAATCAATTTTCTCCATTCCATCAACACTACATATGATACTTTCGCATCTGAAAACCATGGAATCATTGAGAGTTTTTCTTCAAAGTACACTGGAATTGTGTGAATTTCTTTGGAGCAAAGGGTTCCGATATGTGTTAACTGCAAAATTACATCAAGATCCCCTGGAACGCCATTTCGGAATCATGCGATCATTGAGCTGCGACGACCATCCTTCAACTATTGATATCCTCCAATTACTTAATTACATTGCATTGCATTTACGTCCTTATGAAAGAGGTCTTGTCATCTGCGGGGGAAATGCGAACCAAAATCGGATGCGTCCTTGACATCTTTCGTGATCCAAATGCGTTTATTAGCCCGAAATGTAGAACAACATAATAAAGAAATAAAAACATCGACGGAAAAAGTAATCTTAAAAAAAAATCCTTCAACATGATCCCGAATTTCAAGATTGGGAGGAAAGTGCTATTTTAGAATTAGAAAATTTATCAACTCTCCAGAGAAATGTTTGGTACATCATCTAGCTGGAAACATGGTGAATTATAGTCCCAAATTTATTGAATGCAACAAATATGCGCGTTCCCTCAGTCATCATAGACGAAAATCACCGTATGCCGTATTGACGAAAATAAAGGATTACGGATCTGGTCATGACATCTCCTTCCTGACTCATCCTTCGAAGAGCGTGTTTCATTTGCTTATCCAAACAGAAAAGACAATTAAAAAAAACTGAGCGATGGAATGTGGGGCGTCATAGTTCACGAGTGCATAGACAGTATTAACTCAATTGTAACTCAGCCATCAGGAACAGAATGTTGCTTGGATCATACCATGAATATCATACCGAAACTAATTTTTCACTGTATGAAATGTCGGTTCTTCTTCCAGATGAAATAAATCCGACTAGAATTCCAAGCTTCGAAGGCAGTCAAATCATCTCGTAAATTCTCAAGTGTCGGACAAGTAACTTCTGGTGAGTACAGTAGTGGCAAAAAACCGGAGCGACCCTTGTAGCTGATTTCAGAGCCTTGTTCACTCCAGAGCTACGATAGACTGGTAACTAAGACTTTCGTGGTTCGAATCCTGCCTGGAAAGGAGACTTTTTTTTGTTCCTTATTCAAATTTATTTCCAATACTTTTCGATTGCTGCGATATTTTACTACTTAATTAACGTATTATTCCCAGAACATGAATTTTACCAGCTTACTTTCTAATGGCTTTCGAAATGGGCTACATCAGCAGTCGAAACTACAACAATTTCAATAGATCACTCGCTATCTTGTGAATGCGGGCGTTGCATGCGCAGTGGCTCATTTCGGGGACTTTGATTATTCCGTCGGTCCGTTTTTATTGTCACTACTGCACATATTGCTCGCCTACAAGTAGACCTGATTAAGTTTTACATATTAAAAATATTATTTGTTTTACGGTGTGATGTATATGAATGTGTTTTTCTTTCAAATAATCTAAGTACAATACCAGTAACGCACATATATGGAGCGAAAGGTAAACCGTGCAACTTGCTTAAATGTATTTACGCACTTATACACACGGAACAGACTGAGTGAACTTGGCCGCTTAAATTAACAAAGTGCGACCACTTTTTCTCTCTATTCGTCATGGTAACATTATTTTTATAATTATTTCACTGTTTTCGTTACTGAGTTACTACGTATATAACTCATAAATTTGGCCTTTCACTAACAAATATGTATTTATAACAAATAGTTGCAGTAGAAATTAAATTATTTTCACCGTAGCTGTATGAAAGCTGTGGGGTTGAAACACTTCCGCGTATGAGTGACATAAGCATGCTATATTTCAAAATTATTGTAACACTTTGATGTGACTATTATTATTAAATATTGACGATGGAACAACTTGCTGCATTTAATTTAGAAAACTCGAAAAGATTTAATGACACAATATAAACATTCAATGTGAGAATTCCTTGTTACACGGCACATATCAACAACACGATAGTCAAATTTTTGCCACAATCTGTCCAACATATCTGTTTATGGACGCAATCGCAGCAGTGGTCCGATGTCTTACTCCTGCAAGGTCTTCGAGTAGATGTGGCACATAAACTACATCCTTCACAAACCCCAAAGAAAGAAGTCACAATGTCAAGTCTGGCAATCTGGGAGGCCAAGGTGATAGGTAATGACAGTAAATACGTAGTGCGGTCACTATCCTGGAAACATGTTTGGTTAAAGAAGCTCAACAAGAACATTGTGTTCATACAACTGTTATAATTTTATTATTTATTATATTTTAAACACATTTTACATTTTAAACACATTTTAGTGATAGGTCATATCAGTGGCAGTATGACGTCCAATTCTACGATATAATAGATGGTCAATTCGGAAATATCTAAAAAAACAACCTTTGTACAATTGTTACAGAAATTGTTTTGAAAGCTGCAGAATGCAAAACGATTTACGTTATGGATTTTCCGTAACATAGAACTTAGGGTTTCGAAATTTTGACTAACAAATGACGTGAGAGATGTGAATTTCTACTACTACTAATAATAATAATAATAATAATAATAATAATAATAATAATAATAATAATAATAATAATAATCATAATCATAATCATAATTATAATTATAATCATAATCATAATGATAAAAGTACTGTAATATAAATGTTACTATAATTTTGAAACATGGTATGTTGTATATTTGTAAAATGTTATGATTTAGTAACATTTAAATAAAAAACCCAAAACGTTTGAATTTTTGGTGTCTTTTCGTCAGTTACAGTACTTTATATCCAAATATTTCGGTACAAGAGGTATGATATTAATAAGATAATTTATTTTTTATTTTTAAAACTTTATACCATGCTGACCCAGGTTTCATAAACTGAAACTGTGCCTTCTAACACTCTCTAACTTTTGTAGCAGACAAGCATAAATTGAGTTTTGAAGTTTTCAGATTATCGTGTTACTATCATAACTAAAGGTGGGAAGTTCGTCCCAAAACATAGATTTCAGGTTGCATACAGCCACGCATGTTATAGATCATCTCGGCTCTATTGCACTAGTTGTCTTCTGTGTATACTATTACTTTGTTCACATAAATAACTTACAGTAGGCCTATATCCTCAAATGTAGATGGATGACTTTTGTAACTACATTATAGCAATATGCACAGTAGAGAAGCAGTTTCATTACGTGCTAACGTTTGCAGTGTAGTTGTGCAGTTTTAACATGGTAGAATTTAAATCTTCCAATCACAAGAAGTTAAATACAATACTTCAAGATTTACTGGTATTTATACAAGCCTGTCAGCAAATGAAAAATACAAATTGCCTGGAAATTACGTAATGTGCATACATAATGTGGGGAATGAATATTATTTCAGGGACACTGTGCTACGAAATATGAATATGGAAAACTTTTCTTTCCATGAGGGATATAATAGTCAAGAGAAATATTTTATTTCAAAATTAGACTCAAAATAGACATAATTTTGTGATTTCTAGCCCTATGTACATGGGTGGGCAACTCGTGCTCTCGAAGTGTGAACACAACCTCAGTGCAGGTAGAACGGACTCTGTACTGTACTGTCTGTAAACAAGTTTGCTTGCGTCTACAGTAAGTGGCGGCTCGTTTTAAATGAAAAACAATATAATCCCCAGATCATTTCCCTTTAGTGATGAGTCGAAAGAGTAAAATTTTTTATTAAGAAGGGAGGTAAAGCTTGTATTATCTATTAACTTTCTTACGCATGACATTTTATGTTACAAATAAACAGAGTGAAGGTTTTAGTAAAGAAATACTGTCTAGACCAGCTTTAGAGTAGCTAAAGGTAAAAATGGGATCTCAACAAAGTGAGACTGATATCAAATATCGTTAGCACGTTGTGCGTGCGAGTTACAGAATTGCACGACATATGATCGGCTAGCTAAGAGCATTTAAGGATAAATTTGATATGTGGCTGTATCATGTAGAACATAGACAACTTCACTTTCTTTGACTATAAATTACTGTGTCTTGAAGAGTGATAACAAAATCTTCTTATCAAATACAGGGTCCTATTTCAAGACATACAGCAGAATTCGTTGGTAAGTTTGGGGAAACAGTGACAATTGACAAGGACTCGAGATTTCTCTGAAATTCTTTTGGCTTACAGCCGATAGAAGGTCCTGAAAGTTTATAGCTTGAATTGATAAATCTACAGAACAACACGTCACTCAGATTGCAGCGAAATCAGGAATCGAACAGTTCGCAATGCTGCCTAAGTCAGAATTTTCAAATATACTGTTTCCTTCCATATATAGGCCTACTGTATGTGCTTGAGTCAGATTTTAATACAACAAAGAAGTGTAAAAGGTCTCAATGTACAGAAAGAGATTAGACGTAAGTTTATTTCATCTGCCGTAACATTTAAGAAATACTTCCTTGAATTTGTGTTTGTTTGCGAATACAGACTATTACATTTTTTGAGAACGGAGGTATACTCTTTAATGTATAAAGACTTGTAAATTCTCGCGTTCTATGTTTCAAATAAGACATGTAATAATAAATATTAAAAAATAGTGTAATAATAAATAAGTGTTGCATCTATGTTTGTTGTCTCTTGAAAATATGTTGTGTTTCCAGTACTAAAGTAATTTACAAAGCTAGGAAATAATATAATTTTGTTATGTGTGTTTAAGTACAGTCTGTCTAAAATCACTATAATTATTGTACCATGCTTCATTCATGGAGTAGATATCACGACCACCTGCATGAGCCGCCAGAGCGAACCGCGGCAATGAACTGCTTTTGCAGCGAAACTACAAACAACTGCTGCGGCTGACTCCGTCTGTCTTTCTCTCTTTCAAGGTTTTGTAGCACTTTGGAGCACGAGTTGCCCATCCATGACTATGTATGATGTTCATATGTTACAATATTCCTTCGAACAGTTGCCTGCAGCAGTCACTCTGGTTCAGTCCAGAAAATAATATAGAAATGGCTGACGCCGCGACATGTGGAAGAATAATTATTGATTATAATCCGCAGAAGTTCCAATAGTAGTCATTAAAGCAAAAAATTAAAATTGTTCTTGAAACAATTTATGGGTTTAATGTGATGTGACATACAAATGCACTACTAGATTCACAAAGCTGTTATTCACTTAGTGATACAATAAGGAATTGTGTAGTACATTTCAGATTTGCTCCAGTTGCGTCTTGTGACATAGAACGAACATTTTCAGGGTACAAATATTATTTTTCTGAACTCAGAAAAGTAAGTTATATTTTTGATAACTGTAAAAGTACATTAATACTAATTGTAACAAAGCTAGATACATATTAGGTTCATATTTTGTTTGGTATTCTTATATGTATGGGTAAATTATTTGGTATTGAAAATACTAAGAATGTAATTAGCAAGTATTGTTTTTTCATACAATGTTAATATTGTTCAATTTGTTTCTTATTCTAAGGCCATGGGTCATTGGCACAAAGATATGTTTGGTTACCACCCGACTGTACATGTTTGTTTTGGTCATTTGTTGACGTTGAAGGCTGTGACACTAACCGTTCATTCTGTAGATACATAATCCAACCTCACACAACTTAACACTTTCGGTACGAACTTCTTACTTCTAATTATTACTATTATTGAGTGAGGGACAATGAGATAAAACAGATGTGAGAAAGTATATGACAGATATATAAGATAATAAAACTCCGAACATAACAGAAAGCCTTGTCATTTTCCAGTTACCTGTCATGTTTCATCTTTCGATAGTTTGACAGTTGTACCGTATATATACTTCTCTGAGAGCATTGAGGAAACAATAACTTACTGGTACTTACAAAATTAGTAATCAGATGCTACAGATGTTATTGAGGACAGATAATTAATGTTGACGTATTCTTCACGTGATTGCCACAATATTAGATGGTTATCCTGATATGTAGTTTGTCCCTAATTTAAATAGGCTAAGGGGTTATTGGTAATGAAGTAGAATGGAGAAGCTATAGTTGTGTGTTTATATTATCACTCGATATGTATTCGTTTTATTTTTTCTTGAATATGTTTAACACGTTGTTTTGTTCACCATTGTTTTCTTGTGAAAGTAATAAACATAATAGGCCTACTATGCATATAAATGAACACAGGAATAATGCATTACAAAATGATGATTCTAATGAAACTGAATAACTATAAATTCACAAAGAATTATATTAGGACACAAACGGCAAACCGATACTGTAAAAAAAAAAAAAAAAAAAAAAAAAAAAAGGTTGACTTTTCCCCCGTTAACGTAAGTACAGTGCATATTCCTTTCACTTTTTCAGTAAAAACGTCTTGGCATATACATGAATAATAATCTCAAAAGTATATTATATTATCTATGTGTCCACACCTGTGGAGTAACGGTCAGCGCGTCTGGCAGCGAAACCAGGTGGCCCGGGTTCGAATCCCGGTCGGGACAAGTTACCTGGTTGAGGTTTTTTCCGGGGTTTTCCCTCAACCCAATACGAGCATATGCTGGGTAACTTTCGGTGCAGGACCCCGGACTCATTTCACCGGCATTATCACCTTCATTTCATTCAGACGCTAAATAACCTAAATGTTGATACAGCGTCGTAAAATAACCCAATAAATAAAATAAATATTATCCATGTGCTAAAAAGGATAAATTTTCATCTCTCCTCTTGTTTAAAAAAGTCAGTTGTGCAGACGCTTATATTTCCCTATTTTGACTGACTGACCTTTCCATAGACAACAAAATGAAACTTGAACGTGCTCATAATTTGTGTGTACGCTTTGTAAGCAATGTTCGCAAATATGATCAGATTACCCCATATCTGGAAGCAATTGGTTGGTTTAAACTACGATCAAAGAGTAATGGAACGGAGAAAAATTCTCTCCGGTGCTGGGATTTGAACCCGGGTTTTCAGCTCTACGTGCTGATGCTTTATCCACTAAGCCACACCGGATACCACCCCGGCGTCGCACAGTGTGTAATTTCAAGCAGCTAGCCGGCCAAAAATCAATTTTCACACCCCATCTTTAATTCTAAATTCTTATGTAGACGTGTTTATAACACTCCAAAGTATACTATCCAAGTGTAGACAGATGCTTACATCTGTTAGGGGACCCTCACAACAGAGCGAAAGTTGCATGTCTGCGATAAGATCATTTACGCTGCAGAGGCGGGCGCGCAGTTTGTATTTGGATGATGCAAAGTGAGGAAGTTAATATAATATTTTTCTTTAATATACAGTGTGGATATATAATAAGAAGGTATATACTTACAAATAAACTAATTCTTTTGCTAAAAATTATTATCTTATTGTCTAGAATAAGTGTCTGAATATACATGTGCAGAGAGTCAAAGTTCTATCTTATTACATTACTTTGAGTTGAATTTTAAAAGGTGTAGCCCCTCTATCACCTCGCTAAAATTTTGTGGAGATATTAATTATGCTTTTCTGAGCAAGACGTCTTGATTTTTTTCTGCAACCAGATGCAGACAGAAAAACTATTAATTATTTTCAGACACCATGCGCTCCGTAATCCGGAGAGCTGTTTTCCAGGTATGGAACAATAGCGAGAAAAAAGTGAAATTCTCAAATATAATTGAACATTTTGGTCTCAAAGATTACTCTGAAGACATTTTACAGTCAATAAAAAAATTAATTAATTTTCTATGCTCGAAAATTCGATTACGGTGGGAAAAATACAACATGAATGAGAAAATTTTCTTAAAATATGATGTGCTATGTTTGAACCAAGATGCAAAGTCTGAGAATAAAATATATAACACTTTGAAATCTACTATAAAACAATTCCAATTTGAGTCTGCCCGTACAAGCATTCGGGGACGTCCACGTAAACTTTTCGGAGAACTGAGTGAAAGATCAAAACGGAAAAAATTTAGTCCACTTTTTAAAGAAAGATCACCAGAAGAAAAGCTTTCTGCTGCCCATATGAGTTTCAGAACTTCTGGGGAAAGAGATGCGGCCAATATTGTAGGAGAGCTTTTACTTGCATCACTTCAACGTGCGACAAAATCGAGAAAAAAACGTGAAAATTGATTTTGCAGGAACAACCAACAATTGTCACCTAATAAGGATCTCACTTTGATTACTGATTTACACTTGACCTCTAATCAATATAAAGAATTAAGGAAAATGCAAAATCTTTTAAAAGTTAATTTAAACCCACCGTTTCATTTATTGCGAAACATTGAAGATAGGATAGGTTCAGGCAGGAAAGGGGACTACCTTCTTGACATGATAAAACAAAGCAGTCGCAATAAAAACGATGCAAATACCGCAAGAATATTTTTCAGGGAGGTTTCCACTTTCGCATATATTACGGGAATAGATGGAAATTTAATAAGTCGTTTATACTCAATCAGAAACCTTTTTCTTGAGGTTTTGCAATACTGATGAATGGGCACTTGACATGTATGCAAGGAAGACAAGGGAATTATGTTTATGCTTGCACAAATAGTATTATATGCCTACAACCCTTTACAAACTCTTGGCTCATGGACAGAAGGTCACATAACACTATTATACCTACTGGCAAACTATCTGAGGAAGCCCAGGAAACGAGGAACAAATACTATATTAGACTTTTCAGAGAAGTCTTCGCAAGAAAAACATCAAGAAAGACACAAATACCGATCTTTTACTGAGGCTACTTATTTCTTTGGACACTTGCATCACCAGCTTAGAGAAATTAAAAAGAGAAAATCGCTTGTCGATTTTAATAGTAGTGCTGCTGTTCTCTCCGAGCCTCTATTACTCGGTGCTGCCGAAGGAAAGAGTAGCAGCGTGGATACAGATTCTGATGGGGATGCATCTGACGTCTAAACGAATAAGATATGTAGCAATATTCCTTCGTCTTACGCTTTCAATTTTAAGCGCATTCCACATTATGAACATTAATTTATTTTTTCACTCAAATCGATTTTTTGCAATATTACTAATTTTATTTTCAGTAAAAATAGTTGTTATTTTCATTTTCATTATTGAAAACTTATCTACTTCGATAATTGAAGTTACATACCAAATTTTATGAAAATTGAGCGATTAGTTTTCGAGAAATGATTTTTGGCCGGCTAGACTCGCTAAATTACACACTGTGCGTCGGAAGAATCGTCTCAGTTTAAGCTCCAACTCTTGGGTTCCCTCTAGTGCCCGCCCTCTGCACTACGTCATAGATGTCTATGAACGTAGGACCGAAGTCCACACATGTGCTGAGGTGCACTCGCCTGTGAGTGACTAATTGGCCGGGATCCGACGGAATAAGCGCCGTCTTAAATCACGAAGTGATTTACGCATATCATATAATTATATTATTTTAATGTACCGAATACATATGATATCATATGTACTTCGGTACATTAAAATAATATAATTATATGCTATGCGTAAATCACTTCGTGATTTAAGACGGCGCGTATTCCGTCGGATCCCGGCCAATTAGTCACTCACAGGCGAGTGCACCTCAGCACATGTGTGGACTTCGGTCCTACGTTCATAGACATCTATGACGTAGTGCAGAGGGCGGCCACTAGAGGGAACCCAAGAGTTGGAGCTTAAACTGAGACGATTCTTCCGACGCCGGGGTGGTATCCGGTGTGGCTTAGTGGATAAAGCATCAGCACGTAGAGCTGAAAACCCGGGTTCAAATCCCAGCACCGGAGAGAATTTTTCTCCGTTCCATTACTCTTTCATCGTATGATGACGCAGAATATCTGCATATCATATCATACGTACTTCGGTACATTAAAATAATATATATGGTTTAAACTAGATAAGAAAAGAAATTTACATTCACTTCTCCTTCTCTTGGAAAACTTGAACTCTTCTATTTCTTCGTACTTGTCGTCTCGCTTCACTTACCTTTCTTTCCACCATAATCTGAACACACGCTCTTGCCTTGAAACAATACTAACAATACCATTCCATCTTATCTCCTCATACCCCTCCTCTTTCACAATAGCCCTGCCAAGATTCTGGAATTCGCTACTTGTTAGCATCAGGGAGTGTCGAAATAAAATTGAATTCAAATGCAAACTTACTAGGCATTTAGTCAGTAACGGAAATTCTTACAAATATTTTTCTTAATCTATCACAAAATATTTCAATATCCTGTAATTTCATTACTATATAATTTTATTATTCTAGGTTTAATTTCTACTTCAGTAAAAATATCTTTGTTATTAACGTCTTGTTAATAAATTGTCTAGCCTTTATTAATCAGATAATCTTATCGTTCTTCGGTTGTTATTGTAATTGTAAATTTTATATTAATTGTAATTATAATTGTAATTGCATTCTTCATATTGTAGTTGTAATTCCCTGGTACAGGGGAAGAGATGACCTTATCTCTACCAGGTTAAATAAATAAATATTAAATACATAAAAAAAATAATTAAAGGTTAACAAATCGTTAACAATGCACTAAATAACTTCGTGCTTCATAAAACAATTACGTATTTGTTGTAGTATTAGTATCTGACTTGAAAGCATATTTTACTCTTTCTTGTAATGTTTTCAAAATGCTCACGTGTGTTTTATTTACTTTCACTAGTTAATTTTCATTTAATTTCTGAACAATAGACAAGAAAACTGTGCCTCTCAACATTTTAAAAATAACGGAACTTAGTTATATAAATATTTGTATAGTACTCAACCATCCAATCGGAAAGTACTGAGGATAACTCGTTGGAAATTTATAATAGAGAATTAGTGAAAAGATAAATAAAGTAAATGAGGAAAAAGGAAAGACAGAAAAAAGTAATGAAAATCAAAATCTTGTCATTTTTGTACATTATCACATACTTATGTGTAGTTAATTTTAATGGTATAATTAGTAATTTGAGACGAAAATGTTATCCACATATTATTTAAGCGAACGAGAATGGTGTTGAAAGATTACCTTACGTGGTGCCTATTATACAGGGTGTTTAAAAATACGGGGCATAATTTCAGGTATGTATTTCCCACATGTAGACAATCAAAATAGTTTATTACAACATGTGTCCGGAAATGCTTTATTTCCGAGTTATTGCAATCACAACATTGAAATACACCGGAACGTTTTTCTTTCCGCAGGTCGTTGCCGTCAAAGGAGACATTAAGAGGGCACTCTGAGAGTTCTTTCCGAGGCGAAGGTTATATTCAGTGTTGTGTAGGCGTTAGACTGTGCGACATGTATTCAAATCAAGAGCTGGCAGAGAGACACTTCATGTACTGTAATGCGGACGGCAATGCTGCGCTGGCTCGTCGTTTGTACCAGGAGAGGTACCCACAGCGACAATGTCCAGATCGGAAGACATTTGTACGTCTCCATTACCGTCTGTGCGAGTATGGAAAATTTAACTCTCCTGGTTTGGGAAGGAGACGACCAAGATCTACAACTCCAGAAGTACAGGAGGAGATTCTGGAGGCTGTGAACATAACTCCTATCAGCACACGAAGGGTAGCGTTGCAAGTCAATGTTCCTCATACGACTGTCTGGAGACTGTTGAAAGAGTATCAATTGTATCCTTATCATTTGCAACGTGTACAGGCCCTGTCACCAGCAGATTACCCTGCACGAGTTAGGTTCTGTCAGTGGTTCTTGCAGCAGTGTGGTGTAAATCCGAACTTTCCTGCCTTAGTATTATTTACAGATGAAGCACAGTTCACACGAGATGGCATAACAAATTTCCATAATCAGCATGAATGGGCGTATGAAAACCCACGTGCAACTGTTCCATCTCATCACCAGGTGCGGTTCTCCCTCAACATGTGAGCCGATATCATTGGTGATCGATTAGTTGGACCCCATGTACTTGTAAGCAGACTTACGGGGTAGGCGTACACAAACTTCCTGGAAAACACCATACCTCATGTTTTAGAAGACACTCCACTGATCAATCGTCAACACATTCACTTCTTGCATGATGGCGCTCCTGCACACTTCAGTCGTACGGCTCGCCGGTACTTGGATCGAAGATTTCCTGATCGATGGATAGATAGAGGTGGCACAATTGCTTGACCTCCACGCTCACCTGATCTGAACCCTCTCGATTTCTACTTGTGGGGCCATTTAAAATCATTGGTTTATTCGTCTCCGGTGCCTGATTTGGAATCCCTTCGGAATCGAATTGTGGCATGTTCTGAGGACATACGCAATACTCCTGGAGTTTGGGATCGTGTTCGCAGGTCAATGAGACATTGATGTGAGGTCTGTATTCAAGCAGGAGGTGGACATTTTGAACATCTTCTGTAATGACAACGACCTGCGGAAAGAAAAACGTTCCGGTGACTTTCAATGTTGTGAAGGCCATAACTCGGAAATGAAGCATTTCCGGACACATGTTGTAATGAACTATTTTGATTGTCTACATGTGGGAAATACATACCTGAAGTTATGCTCCGTATTTTTTAAACAGCCTGTATATTGCATCCGTTGTCGACTTTTTCTCATTTAAAAATCTCTAGTTTCCTCTAATCGGAGAAGCACGTTTGCGATAATTTTCTAGAAAAGTAATCGTTTTGCGTCAAAAAAGGCAATCCGTTTGCAGCATGGTTCTGCTAGTTTCAAGGGCATATTTGCGGCAAGACTCAGCAACAAGTGGTGACTGACTTACGGGTGTGTGAATTTTTCTTATAACACATAGTCACATTTTCCTTCCCAATTTTCACAGGCTTAGGACTGTCCACGGCTTGGTTAAAAATGGCTATACTTCAGTGACAATAATACCACCTCGTTTGATGTTCATAAAAATCTACAAATTTATTGCATGGAATTTCATCCTCAGCACTTTAATGTAATGCAAGAGTCAAAAATCTCCATTCTGATATTCCTCCCATAGAGACACGATGAAATTAATTTTGTCGGTCGTAATTTTTTTCCGCATGTTATATTGTCCGGAATTTACAGAGTTTATCTTGGTGCGGGCAAGTGTTTGCATTTCCAGTGGAACATCGATGGTCTTGTAAATGTTGGGATGCAGCGAATAATATTGACAATATTGCAGAATGTAAAAAGGATTCAGGCCCATTTGATGTTCGTGAGCCATCAGATGGTTCCGCCGCCCAGAGAGGAGGAGGAAACAGGGCGTCTCCATCTACATATGTGTTCAGAATAATATAGTCTGCAAACTTCATGTCTTTAGTGGGGGCGATTGACATACGTTCTGCGAAAGCATCACCTACTTCTGAAGATGGAAGGAAACATTCTTCAAAAAAATATTTAAGCCTATGCCAAGTTCGGAATCTTTAAGTATTCCTTACGAAGAATCTTATTTTTCTGAATTCTACCGAAAATACTTTGTCCTAGATGGAATGTGCAGCTTAAAATAAGACAGTCGGGAAAAGAAGATAAAATAGCAGCACGTAGAAACAATCAATAATGAGTTCTTGTCCAGTTAGAGATAAGCGTAACTTCAGTTGGATCCACATATTCATATATTCTGTATAAGTTTTGTATTTTAAGCAGCAGTATGCAACTGATATATAAAAATTGTTCACATAAACATGAATTGTGTACAGCTGAGCAAAATTGGCTGGTGAATAAGAAAATGTGCCATCGCCAAATGCAAGCCTCTGTTCACATAATATATTTAAATTTTTTCGCATGTAAATAAAACCATTTGTACATCTTGATTAAACAACTTTTAACACTGTATCACTTCGGAATATGTATTATATGACTTTCTCGCGTTAAATTCTGTCGTACCTGGTTTACATGTTTCAACAAAAACACACCCTAATGAAATTCTCAACACACAACTCAATTTCAGAACACACACACTCTTTGACTCCACATTACACTACCTAAACACACCCCCACAGGAAACAAAACAAGAGGCGCCAAGACCGACAACGACCATTTCTGAAGAAGACCAATAACAGGTCGAAACATGTAAACCAGGTACGATAAAATTTAACACGAAAAAGTCATATAATACATATTCCGAAAAAAAAAAAAAACATTTGTGTATCAGGGTTTACAAAGCAGAAATGTTTACCTGCGACTGTGATGCTTTCTTGGCAGTTCACTAGTTGATGAAACGTTTCTTCTGTGCTTTTAGGCAGAGCTGGAAAATGTTTCCTTCGGACAGCAAATATTGATTTCCTCAATAATGTGATGTCGGAATGTTTAATACTTTCTGCACCTTGATTTGTAACGTTTTTAGTATTACTTTGTTTGGTCTCTCGTGCGTATCAACGGCTGCTTTTCTTTCACTGCTATTCCCACTGTTTCAAGTTCAACTTTTCCATCACTTAAGACGGGATGATTATGTGGAAAATGTTTACACTCATTCACATGACAGAGACGTTCCTCGACAATAACGTATGCATTGCAACACTTATTTGTGCAACGAAACCTAATATTGCCATTTTTTATACAGTTCACTTTGCCAAATTGATAATTTTCGATAATTAAAAACTTATTTCTTCTTTTGGTTTCAATAACTCTCTCAATTTTCACGCCCATGTTGCTGTAGAAAAGTTTGTGAGTAGATGTAGGTACTGAAACAGACAAATGAGCATTACGATATCACTGGTGCCAACTTTAATTTTTAAGCTTAGTTCAGAAATATCAACATTCTTTTTAATCGATAGTTTAAGTGTTAGTTTTTGTGTTAAGCGAACATTATTATATCGGTGGTGCTGTTAATTTTTGTACACCATTTCAGTTTATCAGGCTTAAAAGATGTTTTTTGATATACCGCAATCGGGACCTCCAAAACCAATGCAAACTGGCTGTGATTTAATCCTCCTGATTAGCCGTCCTGCGGCAAACATGCTGTCCCCCCTTCAATAAAACCGTGAAAAATGGAGTGAGAAAGTGGCCAATCGGCTTAGAGCTCATACAATGTTTTCCTCACAACCCCAAATTGCTTTGCAAGGACGCGCCATCGCGTACCTTATTAAATTTCTCCTCCGATTTCCGCTTATTTCTTTGCGATTGTCGAAATATTTAAAAAAATATTGTTTATATTCTTAAATTTTTTGGAATGTTGTAATTCTCATTCGATTGCTATTGTTTAGTTATTTTTAAAGAAAGTTTACTATTAAAGAAAAACATTTCAGTGTTGTATGTTACGTACGCAGTTTTCTAGAATTATCCTACTTTGAACATTCAATTGTTATTTTTTTTTCACATTCCACTATTTCTATTTAACTTAATTATCTTCCGTGGTCATTTAAGTTACCTATATCAAAAAAATTACTTTTTAAGAATAGTGAACTATTTAGAAGAATATGCAACTATTTCAGCTAACATTTTTCACGTAATGCTTTACAAAGCATTCGCAACTGTTAATTTTATTATAAACATATTGGTCTTGGCCAGAACGAAAACGAAATTTGATCATGTTTGTTTAATATTTGGAAGGAAAATATTCTATAAAATTTATATGGCTTTTAAACACTTCCTTACTGATCCTTACTGAATAAGGTAATGTAGTCTTGTGTAATATTTGTGTGCGAAGGATATATTTTAAGAACAATTTAAATATTAGTCTATATACGTAATATATAAAAATATAAATCAATTAAAATAGAATTTTGTATCATGTACGTGCGCCTGTGTATTATTTACGATATGTATGTGTTAGATGGAAGATAGTTTTTTCATGAAGGCTGATAGTGAGGTTTCTTCATATTAATTCACATGTTTTATGAATTGCTTACGTTTCACTTTTGACTAATATTATCCGATTTTTGTGTACAAAGCAACTGGGTGTATTTTCTCAGAGGTAGACTACATGGATACGTTTGTCATTCTCACTTAATACTATTATGTGAAGTTGCATATAAAACTGTGAACTCTGAACAGCTGTCTGCTTTGAAATGAACGTTACAGTAATTGTATTAAATGCAGATAAACATAACGATGAGTACGGAAGCACTGCATGATAACACCCTTTTAATGAGTTTAGTATAATTTTACTACATTTCAATATTTTTTCCTCAATCTATAGATCCTTTGGAAATAAAAATTTACATGCTTAATATATGGGGCTACTGCCTGTGCATCAGTAAACAATTTTAATGTCTTTTTAACCTAAAAATTTTGTTATGAATTTTTACGTAGTACTGTGTTTTATTAAACCGGACAGCCTTTAATGATAAATTACTGGTATATATTTGGAATTTTGATGTAGTAGGCTACTTGTTTTGAGTTATTTTTAATAAAAACATTACATCTTGAAGTAAAACCTTGAACACATCAGTAATTTTTTCAAATTGTGTACTAAATTTTTCATAAAAGAAACTTGATCAATATAGTATGTAATAAACTACATATACTCCATTAAAATGTTTGAGTTTATTATTCACATGAGGGAACTATACATGCATGCAAAATGTTAAAATATCTTGAGTACATTTTCAATTATGTAAACGATCTGCGGCTAAAAAAAATAATTAAAGCAAGATAACTGTATGACTTTCAGAAACATTTAAATTTGTTAGTGATGTACAGATAGTGTATATTAAGCATGACAATTTTTATTTCCAGAAGTATCTATAGTTTGAAAAATAATGTTGAAATACAGTAAAGTTATACTAGCGAAATGTGTACCTCCGTCATGGAGTCACTATTATTTTTGCAATGTCTATCAAAGGTTTAATTATATTCTTGTTGGATTGATCCAAAGTTGATATTTTGAGGCTTGATATTTTCATACTCGCTTAGGCCTACACTGCAACTGCAATGCAGTTTTGATAATCATTGTCACTACAGCCAACATTACCGATTAACCTCAGTAGTCTGTTTCGAATTCAAAATTCCTCACTATATTTGACAGTGTTTGTAGTGATTAATGTTTCATAACCCATTGTTGTTATTGTTGTTACAATAATAATAATAATAATAGTAATAATAATAATACTATTATTATTATTATTATTATTATTATTATTATTATTATTATTATTATTATTATTATTATTATTATTAATTGTGATCTTCACAGTCTTAAGACGTTTTCAATTGTATTTATAATGTTCGACGTATATGCTTTGTTTTCAAATTCATTTTGTTGCTCCAATAATCCTTTGTAATGTTTTTGATAGTTATTTATATTTTCAATCAGAATGACTTGTCAATTGTACAATAAAACAAATATTATAGAATATAATAATTTGTCATTGTATTTTATTGTTATTGAAAGTTTTCTTTTTATATTTTCGCCTTGTGGCATCGTCAGGTTTGGATTTACATTTACAATATCTAATTTTCGAAGACATAATTATATGTGTGTGGCAATATTTGGTGTACATGGCTAATTGTACTTAAACATACATTTAAAACAAACATATTAAAATATATTTGTAAATTTACTATTAAATCTTAAACATTACTATATATATATATATATATATATATATATATATATATATATATATATAATACGTATATGGTCAAAGATTAAACATTATTATTGTTATTTCTGATCACATATTTAAATTATATTCAAGGTGAACAAATTATATATTTGTCTGAGTTTTTGATTTCTATTAAATTTTGTTCATTATGCGATATTAAGTTTTACATTCTGATATACGATTTACCCATTAATCCTCTATTTATAATCATGTATAATTGCTATCGTGAATTAATGTATATGTTGTGTTTATTATTTGTTTTAAAAGATTGGCTTTGACTATTCTGATATTATTCGAACAATTGACATTGAAGACACGTCGGAATAATTTGAATTAATCAATGACAATAAAATACAATTAAAATTATTATTTTATATAATATTTGTTTTATTGTACATAATTGATTGCATTCTGATTGTAAATAATATATAAATAACTATAAAAAATATGCTTTGATTGCAGAGTTGTTTAGTTGTATTCTTACCTTGTCCTTATACGTTCAGCCTGGAAAAGCTCTTAAGAACTACATTTCTCTTGCTTCTACAGTGCATGTGAAATATTTTCTCTTTTTAGAGTTCATATTTTGCAACCACATTGAAATGTAGTAAACCTGTGAATTAATGATCTAAAAGGTAAAAAAAGATATGTACTAAATTTAATTTTAAATTTTTTTTATTGTTTTTCACTAATGAAGGGTATATGACTCTTCGTCATTCACCTATACGAAGTCAGTTGTGTAAACCAATTAGCCGACAGAGTCGTTGCCCAAGGTGAGCCATAGGAGACTATTGCTTTAATGAAATATAATGTACTGTAGAATGTAAATAATTGAATCGAATTATAATAAAGAATCTGTAAGTCTCCTTGACAATGTAGCTGAAGAGTACTTCTTCATGGTGGTAGTAGTATTATTCTGAATCAGATAGCATAGCATGAGTTTGACTGAGATCGACCCTACTCAAATTAAGTGCATGGCACTGTTTATTTTTATTTTTGTTCTGTCTGTTAAATCCTAATTCCGTTTGACAGATTCAGAAATATTTGAGGCTTTACTGTATAGCTATTACAGTAAGTAATTCTAAATGCATTACCTAATGTACCACAAATGCCTAAATTTATTAATTTTCTTCTTTAAGTATATACCTATTCCTCCTCTCTAAGTGTTATATTCCTCATGAAGTCTGTCCTGGATAATTTTATTCATTAAGATGTTTTATTGAATTTCGACTATTAATAATTAAACAAGAAACAAACACTGTTCTTTAGAGGAAAATATACAGGTCAGGAATATTAGCGTTATAAAAATGACGGGATTTGAGGAAATCCCTATGATTGCGTGTAATGTCTGTACAGGGATTGGGGTAATGGGTTTAGGACAAATAAATACAATTTTGTATAAGATTTAAGTGTGTCTTTGTTTAACAACTCCCTTACTATATCCAAAGTACTTTCTTTACTATTTATTTATTTGTATTGTCATCAAAATTTATACCAGTTATAATGTACCACCACATTTCTGTATAGGGCCTACGGGTTTCACCATATCTTCCTATTACATTTATCTACAATTATTATGAAATCCCGACAGTCCGTTTAACTAATAACACTTCAACTCCGCTATTAACTTAACTCCAGACAGTCCATTTCTCCTTATTGATCTTAAATATTTACAATCTGTTAGTTGCACACTTTACTAACGTTCCTTCTAGCATTCTATTCTTACTAACATAAATTTATATTAATTACGGTCTTTCTACATCCCATCTTACTCGTTATACTTTACAATAATAATAATAATAATAATAATAATAATAATAATAATAATAATAGTTTTATTTCCCCTGGCAGAGTTAAGGCCATCAGGCCTTCTTTTCTACTCAACCAGGATCAAATCACATACATACTTTATGGTATATTCTATTGATCATTATTACTCTTTCAAAATATCACTGTTAAATTCTAATTGCCTATCGTATTTAAAATCACTATACTAACATTTCTTGTTTAACACTTAGCCTAACACGGGTTTGATCATAAGAATCCTCTTTTTTCTAATACCATGTCATCATTACAATAATCTTGCTATATCTTGACATGAGTATCAAGTTCTCTTTAGTTTGATCTTCTATTCCTTAACCTCAAGCAACACTCATAATAATGAAACTAAAAATTGGAACTACCCTCACTAATATCATCTTTCAGAACTTCCCTACATCACTTTCTAAAATTTATTTCTTTGCCATAAACTTCTACCTATATACATTGATTAACCTTTCTTTACTATTAAAGTTGACCTGAAGAACAGTTTCTGTCAGTTACTTGATTTATATCCGTTAAAATATTGTAGTAAGACACATAGTTCATACAATCAAGAGAATCAACATCTCTGGAAAATACCGTATCAATGGAATGCTCATTTCTCGGGTTTTTGATTTTGAAATTACATCGAAATCAAGAGTCTTTTCAACGTGCTTCAGAAACTATTGATTTTTAGGTCTAGGTATTATATAAAAATTAGTCATAGACCTATATTGCAAAACCCCCATGGATTATAACAAACCCTTCAAATAGGACTCCCTTTGTGTATAAGAATGGTCACATTCACAATGTTGAATTTATGCTATATTAGCCTACGTAAGCATTTCAAAGGCGACGAAAGTCGAATGACTACAGCGTAACAAAACGTTTCACCAAATATTTCATTTTTTTCAACTGATGTAAGTCGAATGTAAACGTTGCACATCAGAAAATAGAAAAGGATTTTGTAATGAAAAATATCACCAGAAACATTAAGGACGATATTTTTGGATATGATCCAGTAGAAGAGAAAAGGGAGGAAACAAAAATTGTTTATGACAAGTATTAAATATTATAATTACCTGACTGTGAAGCATAATAAAGAAATTAAAAGTTGTAAAATTAAACTCACAGAAGTAATTCAATTTAACACGTTTTGAGACTGAACCACAACAAACTGAATGGAATAATAGTAGATAACCAACCGAGAGGTCACTTGCGAAATGGAAGAACTCTGACTAATATTAGATTTCAAATTGTAACATTCATTTCGCTACAAAAAATTGGAGTTTGCACACACCGTTGAAATTCAAGAATTACTTTTCTAGCTACAGGATGGTGTGTACCAAGTCTATTAAGGCGTGATTTGTGATTCGGTAATGTCAGTAATGATAATCTTTGTACAAACATTTTTTTACTCGTTTCTAAAGTTTGTAAACTTTTCTAATACCTTGAGATAAATAATTTAATGTTGGGCATTGAAGAGCAAATAGTGTACCACTGAGCTGGAGACCCGCAGGCATGGATTAACGGACGATCTTTGCGACCTGTTCTCGACGGGCAGGGATTGGATCGGGATCTGCGCCGTGTTTTACTGCACTCGTAAGTTTCCATTTGCGCTTGGCGCTGTGGGTTAGTCGGTCTGTTTCCTCGTCTAGATAGAAAGCGGGATGGCGGTTGTTTCCATAAGTATGAAAAGGCGATGACCCTTCCTCCTACCATTCCTTTCTTTCCATTTCCTCTTTCTTTCTAGATGCTATACTGCTGGACCGTTCTTTCTACATATTTACATGCGTGCGGATCTATGCGTACGTAAGAAACCGTAACTTCCCTTCAACAAACACTATCAAATTTGCATATTATAACAGAATTGTATTTCTTCAGTAACATCTACAGCATGGTGCACAAATGGAAACTTCTATTATGTGGAAGTGATTTCATGCTGACTTGTAGTAAACCAGAATCCTGAGCGGTAATTCTTTTGTAGAGAACAAATATCAGAACAAATGAAATCAGTTCATCTTGAAGAAAGTTTCCTTTT